>NW_027287995.1:0-248802 GCF_047511675.1 Marmota flaviventris
AACCTAAAGCAAACACTAACCCTATCCCTAGACCTAACTCTAGTCCTAATTCTGGCTTTCACCTTAAAACTAACTTGAACCTGAACACTGACCCTAACACTAACATTAAACCTAGCTCTAAACCTGAATCTAACTGAAAACCTTAACCTAACACTAGACATAGCCATAACTCTAACCCTAAAACTAGCTCTAATCAGAACCCTAGATCTGTCATTACACATAGCCTTAACCCTGGGCCTAAACCTAACACAAAACCTAGCCCTAATCTGAGGCATAAGCTACCCTAAGCATAACCATGATCCTAAATGTAGCCCTAACCCTAACCCTCGCCTTACACATAACCTAGCTCAAAGCCTAACCCTTACCCTAAACATAACCCAAGCCCTATTCCTAAACAAAAACCTAATCTTAGCCCTAATCCTAACCTTAAACCTAGTACTAACACTAGTTCTAACACTAAAATTACCCTAACCCTAACCCTAATGATAACCCTAGCCCTAAACCTAACCCTATCCCTAACCCTAATCATAAACCTAACCCTCAACCTAACCCTAAACCTAAATCTTGCCATAAACTTAACCCTAAACCTTACCATAATTCAAAACTAATCCTATCCCTAAAACTATATTTAACCATAACCTAAACTTAAACCATAAACCTAATCTAACATCTAATCCAATACATTACTCTAAAACTAACCCTAACCTTAATGAAGACCCTAGCCCTAAATCCAACCCTAACCATAACCATAATCATAACCCTAACCCAGACCTAACACTAAACCTAACACTTCCACTAGCCCTAAACATAGCTTAATCCCTAACCCTTACCCTAACCCTAACACTAGCCCAATCCATAACCATAACCCTAACTCTAGCCCTAGCCTTAACACTAAACCTAGACCTTATCCTAGTCCTAATTTAGCCCTATTCCTAACAGTAACCCAAATCCTAGAATTAAGTCTAACTATAATTTTCAGACAATACATATCCCTACTTCTAACCCTATACTTACTGTAACCCTAACCCAAGCTCTAATCCTAGTCATAACCCTTGCACTATTCTTAGCCCTAGGACTAATTTTAGATCGAAACCTAATTCTAAAACCAACCCTAAACCGATGCCTCAGCCTAACCCTGAAACAAGTTCTAACCCTAATGCTAATTCTAAAATAGGCCTAACCCAAGCCCAAGCCCTAAAACAAAATGGAGCCATACCCCTAACACTAACCCTGACCCTAGAACAAACCCTAACACTAAACCAGCACTAACCCTAGCCCTAATTTGACACCTAATCTTAACCCTATACATAACCATGACCCTGACTCATATCCAAACACTAAACCTAGCTCTAAACATCACCCTAAACTTAAACCTAAACCTAACACTAGACCTAACCCTAAACCTAACCCTTATAGTAACCCTAATTCTTACAATAGCTGTAAACATAACAATAGCCCTAACCCTAATACAAAACTAGCCCTAATCCAAGGCTTAACACAAGCTTTAACCCTAAACCTAACCCAAACTCTACTCCTAACCATAGCTTTAACTCTATTTCTTACCCTAAGCCAAACCTCACCCTAATGCTCACCGTATTCTTAGCACTAATCCATAGCCTTACCAAAGTCTAACTCTATAACTAGTCCTAAACCTAGCCTTCATCCTAGATGTAAACAAATCCCAAACCCTAACCCTATCCCTGACCATTGTTCTGACCCTAACACTAATCTTAGGTCTAAATCTAAACCTAAAACTAAACCAAAACCTAACACTAGCCCTACTGGTAACCTTATATCTAAACTAACCCTAACACTAGCCATAGACCTAAACCTACTCCTAAATCTAGCCATAACTATAGCTTTAGTCCTAAAGACAAAATAGACCTAGCCTTAACAATGACCCTTAACTTAAACCAAATTCTAACCCTACCTCTAGACCTAACCCTGGTCCTAATTCTGCCTATAACCCTAAACATTACCCTACCCGAGCACTGTCAGTGACACTAACAGTAAACCTAGTTATAAACTTAACTTTAACACTAAAAATAACCCTAAAACTACACCATAAAAATAGTCTTAATCATTACACTAGTTCTTACATTAGCCATTGCCCTAACCTATCACAAACCTAGCCTTAATCCAAGCCCTACCTTAGCTTTAACCTTAAAGATAACCCTAACAATAACCCTAGCCCTAACCATAACCCTAAGCCTAACCCTAGATCAAATACTAACCATAAATCTAGCCCTAGGCATAAACCTAACCCTATTTCGAATTCTAACAATTTCATTAACCTTAACCTAACATGAATCCTAAATATAAACCTACCATTACCCTAATCCTAATCCTAAAATTCATTCAAGCCCAAACTTGAAACCTTAACCTATCCCAAACCCTAACCCCGACCTTGACCCTAATAATACCCCTAGATAGAAACTTGACAGTAACCCAACACCTAACCCTTAGCCTAGATGTAGCCATAAACCTCATCCTAAAACTATTTTTTAACCATAATTCCGGAACTAAAATTAGCCCTAGCCCTAATCCTAGCCCTAATTCTAAAAACACACCTAGCCCTCATCCTAGTCCTAAAACTATCCTTAATCATAACCCTAACTCTAGCCCTACACCTAACCCTAATTCTAAGCCTCACCCTACCTCTAAATATACCGATAACATCATCCCTTACCCTAAATTTAAACCTAAACCTAACCCTAACACTAGGCTTAAACACAGAACCTAGCCCTAAACCTAGCCCTAATTTAGCTCTACCTATAACCCTATACTATTGCTAGCCCTAAGAGTAACTCTAACTCTTGCCATAGCCCTAGCCCTATCCCTTATTCTATCCCTATCTGCTACCATAAACCTAACACTAGCCCCAATACTTGTCCTCAAGTTAGTCCCAGCCTAACCCTAACTCTAAATCTAACATTAAACCTAAGCCTAAGCCTAACACTAACACTACCCCTAACCATAAGGATAATCATAAAACTAGCCCTAACCCTAATCCTAGCAGTAAACCAAAACCGAGCAATAGCCCTTACCCTAAACCTTAACTTAAAACAAACACTAACACTTCACCTAGATCTAAACCTAGCCCTAATTCGAGAATTAAGCCTCACTTTAAAAATAATCTTGATCCACTCACCCTAGTTATATACACTGCCCTAAATTCAAACCGAACACTGACATTAACAATAGCCCTAATTCGACTCTTAACGCTAACCCTAAAACTAACCCTGACCCTCACTCCTATCCTAACAAGAACCGTAGCTATAAATATCAACTTAACCTTAAACCTAACACTAACACTCAAACTACACCTAAACCTAACCCTAAAACTAACCCTAATGGAAACCCTAGTTCTTACATTAGCTGTTGCCCTAATCCTAGCACTAACCCTAATGCATATCTAGCCCTAAACCTAGCCCTAAACCTAGCTTTAACTCTAACTCTAACCCTAACCTTAGCCCTAATCCTAGAATAAATCAATCCCTTACCCTAAGTGAAATCATAAACCTAAGAGTAACCCTAGACTTATCCATAGTCCTCAGACTAACCAAAATCCTAACCCTATTAATAGTCCTAACCCTAGCCTTCATTTTAGCTCTAACAATATCTCAAACGCTAACCCTAACCCTGACACCTATTCTGACCCTAACACTAAAACTAGGTCTAAACCTAACACCAACCCTAACCCAAAATTTACCATACTCCTATCCCTAGACCTAACTCTGAACTTAACTCTCAGCCTAGCCCTAATCATACCTCAGAACCAAACACTTACACTAAACAAAATCCTAAACCTAATCCTAGTTCTGACAGTCACCTTAACACTAACACAAACCTAATCCTAACCATAACCCTAGCCTTAACCTTAATTCTAACTGTATCCATTACCATAAAAATAACCCTTACCATAATGCTACCCCTAGGCTTAACCCTAAACCTATCACTTTCCCCAAAACTAGCAATTACCCTAAAGCTACTCGGAACCCTAAACCTAACCCAATCATTATGGTAATCATAACCCTAATGCTAATTCGAGCCCTAACCTAACCTCAAACCTAAACCAAACCCTAAAACTGAGCTTGACCCTAATAATTCCCCTAGCTATAAACCTGACTCTTACCCTAAATAACCCTTATACTATACCTAGCCATAAACCTAATTCAAATACTATTCCTAACCTTAACCATAGACCTGATATTAAGCCTAGCCTTAATCCTATCCCTAACCCTAACACAAACCCTAACCCTTATCTAGCCCTGAACATAGAGTTAATTTTATCCCTAACCCACACCCTAGGCCTAAACCTAACACTAACTCTAGCCCCAATATTAGCCCTTATTTAGCCCTATCTCTAATCCTAACCCTAACTCTAGCCCAAAGACTAACTCTAATTCTCACCCTAAACCTAACCCTAGTTCTAAATCTATCCATTATTAGAACCCTAATCCTAGTCCTAATCCTTGGTGTAACCCTATCCCTATTCATAGCCCTGGTTATAATCCTAGATTTAAACCTAACTCTAAATCTAACCTGAACCCTATGCCTAAACCTAAACCTAACAATAGCACTAAAGCTAAATCTAATCCTAAAACTAGATCTAATCCCAGCTCTAACCCTAAAACAAACAGAGTCATAGACATAACCCTAACCCTTAACCTAAACCAAACTTTAACCCTACACCTAGCCCTAACCATATTCTAATTCTAGTCCTAACCCTAACACGAAAAATAACCCTGACCCTAACACTAACCCTGGCTCTAAACATCATCATCACCGTAAACTTCAAACTAACACTACACCTAGTCCTAACCCTAACCCTATAACTAGTGCTAATCTTAACCCTACTTCATAGATTAGCCATAGTCTTAACACTAGCCCTAACCTAACCCAAAACCTAGCCTTAATCCGAGTCCTAAACCTAGCTTTAACCCTAAACTTAAACCTAAGCATAACCCCAAACTAGCCTTAATCTTATACATAACCCCAGCTCTATACTTAGGACTAAATCTATCCATTACCCTATGAGTAGCCCTAATCTTAAGCTAACCCTAGGCCTAAACTTAACCCTATCCATTACACTAAACCAAACCTAAACCCTAAAACTAACCCTGCCATTACCTTAAAATGAAACCCTAACATAACCCAACCTGACCCTGAACCTAAATATAACCCTTGATAAAAACCTGAATCTTACCCTAAACCTAATCCTTATACTGGACCAAGCCATAAACCTAACACTGAATCTAGCCCTAACTATAACCCTAGAACTGATATTAGCCCTATCCCTAATAATATCCCTAATGCTAACACAAACCCTAAACATTATCCTATCCATAAACTTAGCCTTAATCATAACCCTAACACTAACTCTGCCCTAACCCTAATACTAACCTTGCCCTAGCCGTAAACCTAGCCAAAATCACATCCCTTACCCTAAAAGTAACCCTAACCCTAACCCTAACCCTTGTTGTCACAATTGCCCTATACTTACCTTTAGCTTTAACACTAGATTGAAAACTAACTTTAAATCTAACCCTAACTCGATGCCTAAGCCTAAAACTAACCCAAACCCTGATACTAATTCTAAAACTAGCTCTAACCCTAGCCGTAACTATAACCTTAGCTATAATTTAGCCCTATCCCTAACCCTAACCCTAATCCTAGCCCTAAGAATAACTCTAACTCTAACAATGGCCCAATCACTCATTCTAATCCTCTCCCTTCCCATAAAACTAACCCTATGCCAAATCCTAGTCCTAACCCTTGCCCTATCCTTAGCCCTAGCACTAACCTTAGATAAAAACCTAACTCTTAATTTAACCCTAAACCGAAGCCTAAGCCTAATTCTAAGACTAGCCCTAACCCAAACACTAATCCTAAAATTGGCCCTAACCCTAACCCTAGCCCTAAAACTAAACTGATCCAAAGCTCTAACCCTAACCCTTAACCTAGACCAAACACTAACCAAACACTAACCAAACACCTGCCTTAATTCGAGTTTTAAGCCAAACCCTAAAGCTAACCCTGACCCTTACTCTGACTATAACACTAATCCGTGGTCTAAACATCACCCTAATTCTAACCATAAACCTAACACTAAACCTAGCCCTAAAACACTAAAATTAGCCAAAATCATGACCATAGTACTTACATTAGCCATAACCATAACCCTAGCACTTACTTAACCCAAACCTAGCCCTAATCATAACCATGACCCTAGCCCTGAACTGATTTCTAACTCTATCCATTACCATTACCATAACCATAACCATAACCATAACCCTAATGCTAATTTGAGCCCTAAATTTAAACCTTAACCTATCCCAAACCCTAACTCAGAACTTGACCCTAATAATACCCCTAGCTCTAAACCTGACACTAACCCTAAACCTAACCCTTCAAATAGTCGTACCCATAATCCTAACCCTAAAACTATCTTTAAACATAATTCTGGACCTGACATTAGCCCTAGCACTAATTGTAGCCCTAACCCTAAAAAAAAGTACCCTAGCCCTCATCCTAGCCATAAACCTAGCCTTTATAATAATGCTAACAATAATCATAGTCCTAATCCTAATTATAATCTTCACCCTACCTCTAAACATAGCGAAAAAGCCATTCCTCACCCCAAATTTGGCCTAATTCTACACCTAAACTCTAAACCCTAAACCTAGGCTTAAACTAAACACTAAACCTAGCCCTAATCCTAGCCCTAATTGAGCCCTATCTCTAACCCTAACCCTAACCCTAGCCCTAAGACTAACTCTCACCCTAGCCCTATTCCTAGTTCTAACCCTAACCTTTACCATAACCCTAAACCTAGCCATAACACTTGCCCTATCCTTAGTTCTGCCCTAGCTCTAGATCTAACCCTATATCCAAATTTAACCCTAACCCAATCACTAAGCCTAAGCCTAACACTAACACTAGCCCTAATCTAACCCTAGGAATAAAACAAAACCAAGTTTTAGCCTTAACCCTAAACCATAACTTAAACCAAACCCTAACACTACAACTAGACATAACCCTACCCCTAATTCGAGTCCTAACCCTAACCTTAACACCAACCCTGACCTTGACTCATATCCTAACACTCACCCTAGCTCTAAACACCACCTTTACCTTAAACTGAACCCTAAAAGTAATCCTAGCCCTAATTCGAGTCCTAACACTAACCCTAACACTCCACCTGACCCTGACTCCTATCCTAACATAAAACCTAGCTACACATATCACCCTAACCTTAAACCTAACCCTAACACTAAATCTAACACATATCCTAACACTAAAACAAACCCTAATGGTAACCTTAGTTCTTACATTAACCATTGCCCTTAACCTAGCCCTAACCATAACACAGAACCTAACTCTAACCCTTGCCCTAAACCTAGGAATAACCCAAAGCCTAATGCTAATCCTAGCCTTTATTTAATCCTATCCTAACCCTAAACCTAGCCATAAGACTAACTCTAACTCTTGCCCTAGCCCTAGTCCTAGTTCTACCTTTAGCCTTATTCCTAAACCTAGATCTAAGCCTAAATCTAAATTTAAACCTAACTCTAAATTTAACTTTAACAATAAGCCTAAAACAAACCCTAACACTACCCATATCCATAATGCTAATCGTAAAACTGGCCCTATCCATAGCACTAGACATAAACCAAAACCAAGCCATAGCCCTAATCCTAATCCTTAACCTAAATCAAATGCTAACCCTACAAATAGCCCTAAAACTAAGTCTAAATCTAACCCTGACTCTGACACTGACCGAAACACTAATCCTAGCTCTAAAAATCACCCTTATATTAATAACATTAATAACACTACATCTAGACTTAACCTAATCCTAAAACTAGCCTTAATCAAAACCCTAGTTCATACATTAGTCATTGTCCTATCCATAGCCCTAACCCTAACACAAATTCTACCCCTAATCCGAGCCCTAACCCTAGGTTTAATCCAAACACTAGCCCTAACTCTAACCCTAACACTAGCCCTATCCTTAACTCTAACCCTATTAGTTACACTAAGCCAAACCCTAATCCAAAGGCTAATCTGAGTTCGAATCCTAATCCTTAGCCTAACTTAAACTCTAACTACATTGCTAGTCTTAACTCTAGCCCTCATTCTACCTCTAAACCAAACCCTGACCCTCATCTGACCCTAAGAGTAACCCTAGGTCTAAACCTGACCCTAACCCTAAACCAAATCCTAACACTAGCCCTACTGGTAAACCTATACCTATACCTAAGCCTAACACAAGACCTAGACCCAAAGCTAATCCTAAATATAGCTATAACTCTAGCCCAAGACTTAAACAAAAACCTAGCCGTAGCCCTACAATAATTCTTAACATAAACTGAATACATACCCTACTCCTACACCTAAACCTAGTGCTAATTCTGGCTCTAACTCTAACCCTAACCTTATCCCAAAAACTGACCCTGATTTTAACACTGAACCTAGCTTTAAACCTGACACTCACCCAAAACGTATACCTAACACTACACCTAGCCATAACCCTAACCCTAAAACTACCCCTAATCATAACCCTATGTCTTACAGTACCCATGGCCCTAACCCTAGGCCTAAACTAGCACAAAATCTAGCCCTAATCCTAGGCCTGAACATTGCCCTAAGCATAACCCTAAATCTAACTCTACCCTAACCCTAACCCTAAGCCTTGCTTTAGACCTAACCCTAGCTCAAAGCCAAACTTTACCCTTAACATAAACCAAGTCCTATCCCAAACCCTAACCTAACACTAGCCCTAATCCTAACCTTAACCATAGACCTAACCATAGCTCTAATTATATCCACTACCCTAACACTAGCCCTAATCCTAACCATAACCCTAGCCCTAACCCTAGTTCTAATTCTATCCATTACCCTAACTATAATCCTAACACTAATATTAAGCCTAGGCTTAACCCTAAGCCTATCACAATCCCTAAACCTATCCATTGACCTAAAACTAACCTGAACCCTAATCCTAAGCCTATTCATTAATCCAACCCAAAATCTAACACTAATGCTAATTCAAGCCGTAAACCTAAACCTTAAACTAAACGAATCAATAAGCTGTACACTGACCCTAATAATACACATAGCACTAAACTTGACCTTTACTCTAAATCTAACCCTTACACTAGACATAACCATAAACATAACCAAAATCATATTCCTGTATGTGACCCTAGAAGTGACATTTGCCCTAGCCCTAATCGTAGCCCTAACCCTAACACGAACACTAGCTCTCGTCCTAGATCAAAACCTAGCCTTAATCATAACCCTAACCCTAATTCTAACATATTCCCTATCCCTAAACCTAGTTATAACCCCATTGCTTACCTTAAACCTAACCCAAACCCTAACCCTAACACTAACTCTAGCCCTAACTTTAACTCTAGGACTAACCCAAACACTAACACTCCCACTAATTCTAAACCTAATCCTAATCCTAGCTTCAAGACTACTCCGCCCCAGCCCTAGCCCTAATTCTAACCCTATCACTTACTGTAACCTTATTCCTAGCCATAGTCTAGAATAACACAAGACCTGACCTTAAACCTTGCCCTAACCCTAGATCTAAACCTAACACTAAATCTAACCCTAATTCTACACCTAAACCTCACCCTAACACTAGTCCTTACCCTAATGCTAATCCTAAAACAAGCCCTAATCAAAGGCTTAGCCCTAAAACAAAACAAACAATAACACTAACCCTAAACTTTTACGTAAACCAAAGCCTAACTTTACCTCTAGCCTTAAGCCTAGCCCTAATTCTACTCATAATCTTAACCCTAAAACTACTTTTGAACCTGTCTCTGACATTAACACTAACCCTACCTCTTTTTTTTTCTTTTTTTCTAACCCTATCTCTAATCATCACCCTAAACGTAAAACTTACTCTAACACGCGACCTAATCCTAATCCTAATTCTAAAATTAGTTCTAATCAAAACCCTAGATCATACACTAGCGATAATCTTAAAACTAATGCTAACCAAAACCTAGCCCAAATCTGAGACCTAACCATAGCTTTCACCCTAACCTTAACCCTAACACTAGCCCTAAACCTAACCCGAACCCTAGCTCTAATTTATCTCTAACATTATCTTTACCCTAGCCAAACCCCAACCCTAATGCTAACCCTAGTCCTAAAACTAATCCTTAGTCTAACTCAAAATTTAACCCTATTACTAGTCCTAAACCTAGCACTCATTCTTGTTATAACCATAACCCAAATTCTAACCCTATCCCTGACCCTTATTCTGACACTCAATCTAAAGCAAACTCTAACACTAGCCCTACCCATAACCCTATATCTAAACGTAACCCTAATACTAGATCTAGATTAAATCTAATCCTAAATCCAGACATATCTTTAGCAAAGACCAAAACAAAAACATAGCCCTAGCTCTAATGATAAACCTTAACCTAAGCCAAACACCAACCTTACCTCTAGACCTAACCAATCCTAATTCTGGCTCAGGCAATAACCCTCACCCTTATCCAAAGACAGACACTGACACTAACACTAACCCTAGCTATAAAACTGATGCTAACTGAAACCTAAACCTACCATTAGGCCTAGCCATAATGGAAAACATAACACTTACTTTACCATAGCACTAAAACTAGCTCTAAACCTAACACAAAAACTAGCCCTAATCCTAGGCCTAAATGTAACCCAAAGTGTAAGCCTAACCTTAACCTAACCTTATCCCTTATGCTAAGCCTAACCCTCATGCTAACCTTAAAACTCGCCTTAGACTTAACCCTAGGTAAAACACAAAATCGAACCCTAAACATAACCCTAGCCCTATCCATGAAACTAAACCTAATCCTAGCCCTAATCATAATGTTAACACTAGCCCTAATACTATTCTAAATTCTAACCCTAACCCTAACCCTAAACCTAAACCTATCCATTAGCCTAAGGCTAATTTTAACCCTAATGCTAATTTGAAGTGTAATCCTAATAATTAACCTAACACAAAACTGCATCCTGACCCTGACCCTAAAAATACACCTTACCCTTAACATGGCCCTTACCCTAAACCTAATGTTAGACCTAGCCATGAATCTAACCATATAACTATCCATAGCTGTAACCCTAAACCTGACATTATCACTATCTCTAAAACATGCCCTAACCCTAACACAAAACCTAGCCCTCATCCAAACCACAAATCAAGCTTCAATCCTAACACAAATATAACCATAGGCCTAACCCTAACCCTTTTGCTAACTCTAACCCTATCAATTACCCTACACCTAACAAGAACCCTAAACTTAAACCTATCATTACCCTAACCAAACCGTAATGCTAATTCAAGTCTAAACCTAAACCCTAACATAAACCAAACCTGAAACCTAATTCTAACTGTAATAATATCCCTAGCTCTAAACCTGACCCTTACCCTAAACCTAACCCTTACACTAGACTTAGACATAAATCTAACCCTCAATGTATCCCTAACGTAAGCCTAGACCTGATACTAGCCCAAGCCCTAATTCTTGCCATAACCCTAAAACAAACCAGAGCCCACATCCTAGCCCTAAACCTAGCCTTATTATTAAACTAAACCATAACCCTACCCCTAACCAAAATTCTAACCTTCAACCTAACTCTAAAACTAGCTCTAACCCCATCCCTTCCTCTAAACCTAAACCTAACCCCAAACCTAAACCTATGTCTAACCCCAATACAAATGCTAGACGTAATCCTAGCCCTAATTTACCCCTAAACCCAACCTAACCCTAGCCCTAAGACTAACTCTAACACTCGCCCTAGTCATATTTCTAGTGCTAACACTATCCCTTACCATATTCCTATCACTTGCCTTTACATTAGTCCTAACCCTAGCTCTAGTCCTAATCTTATATCTAAGCCTAACTCTAAATCAAACCCTAACACTAAGCTAAACCTCTCACTAAAACAAGCTGAAATAATAATGCTAATCCTAAAATTATACTTAACCTAGCACTAGCCCTAATCAAAAACCAAGCCATAGCCCTAACCATAACCTTTAACATAAACCAAACCCTAAACCTAGCCCTAAAGCTAACACTAATTTGAGTCCAATACCTAACCCTAAAACAAACCCTGACCCTGACTCTGACCCTAACACTAACCCTAGCTCTGAACATCACTCAAAACCTATATCTAAACCTAACCCTATACCTAGCCCTAACCCTAACCCTAAAACAAGTTCTACTCATAACCTTAGTTCTTACATTAGCTGAAGCCCAAAATATAGCCCTAATCTAGCCCAAAACCTATCCCTAATCAGAGCCTTAAAACTAACTTTAACCCTAACCAAAAACCTAATTCTAGCTCTAACACTTACCCTAAACCTAACCATAACCCTAACCCTTGCCATTACCCAAAACCTAACCTTAACCCTAGCCTTAGTCCTAACAATAAACCTAGCCCTAACCCCAGCTGTAACCCTATCCATTACCCTAATCCTAATCCTAACCCTAGGATAACACTGAACTTATTCCTAACCATAAACCTGTACATTACCATAAACCTAACCTGAACCCTAAACCTAACCATATCCATAAATTTAATCCTAACACTTATAAGCTTAACCCTAAAACTATCTCTAACCATAACCTAGACCTGACATTAGCCCTAGCACTAATTAAGCCCTAAGACTAGAACAAAATCTAGCCCGAATCCTAGCCATAATCTTAGACTTAATCCTAAACCTAACCCTAACTAACCATAGAACTAAACTTAATTTTAAACCTTGCCCTAGTTCTAAAGCTAGCGATAACATCATATCGATCCATAAGCATAACCATAAGCCTAGCAATAAACCTAGGCTCAGCCTTAATACTAACCCTAGCTCTAATCCTATCCCTAATTAAGCCATACTTCTAAACCTATATATACACCTAACACTAAGACTAACTGTAACTCTCACCTTAGCACTAGCCCTAGTTCTTAAACTAACCCTTATGATAATTCAAACCCTAGACCTCACACTAGCCCTAACCTTCACTGTAGTCCTAAACTTAGATCTAACCCTATCTCTAAATATAACCCTTAAACTATGCCTAAACCACACCCTAACACTAGCTCTAACCCTAATGCTAATTTGAAAATTAGCCCTAACACTAGCCATCGCCCTCAAGCAAAACCGAGCCATAGCAGTGACTCTAAACCTTAACCTAAACCAAAACCTAACCCTACACCTAGTACTAATCCTAGACCTAATTTGAGACCTAACCCTAACTCTAGAACTAATACTAACACTGACTCTGACCTTAACACTAACCCTAGTTCTACACATCACCCTATCCCTAAACCTAATCCTAACACTAGTCCTCGCCCTAGACCTATCCCTAAAACTAGCCCTAATCGTAATGCCTGTTCTTAAATTAGCCATAGCCCTAAACCTAACACAAAACCTAGCCATAATTCAAGCTTAACCCTAACTTTAACCCTAACCCTAACCCTGGCCCTAACCCTAGTCTTATCCATAGTCCTAATCCTAGCTCTAACCCTATGTCTTACACTTAGTCAAACCCTTACCCTATCGCTAACATAGTCCTAACCCTAATTCTATGCCTACCCCAAACTTAACTCCATTCCTAATACTAACCTTAGCCCTCATTTTAGCTGTAAATTTATCCCAAACACAAACCCTAACCCTGAGCCTTATTCTGTCCCTAACACTAAACCTAGGTTTAAACCCTAAATTTTATCCAAAACATAACACTAGCCTTACCAGTAACCCTAACCCTAAACCTAACACTAACACTAGCAATAGACTTAACATAATCCTTAACGTAGCCATAACCCTCGCATTAGCCCTAACAATATCCCTTAACCAAACCAAACACTCACTCTACCCATAGACCTACCCTAGTCCTTATTCTGGACTAACACTAAATCTGATCCTAACCTGAACCCTGACACTTACCCTAACAAAAACCCTAATTCTAAACATTGTCCTAACCCAAAAACTAACCGTAACACTAGACGAACTCTAAATGTTGCCATAAACATAACTGTAGCTCTTACATTACCCATATACCTAACACAAGCCCTAAACCTCACAAAAAACCTAGCCATAATTACAGCCCTAAAACTAACCCTAAGCATAACCCTAACCTTAAAACTAGCCCTAACCCTAAACCTAACCCTACCCCTACTTCTAGCCCTAACTCTAGCTCAAACCCTAAACCTTACCCTAAATATAACCCTAGCCAAAACTCTAAACCTCACTAACTTTAGCCCTAATTCTAACTGTAAACATAGACCAAAGCCTAGCTCTAACTCTATCCATTACAATAACCATAACCCTAAAACTAATGCTAACTCTAGCCCTAAACCTAACCCTAACCCTACACTAGCCCTGACTGTAACCCAAACCCTCACCTTAGGCCTAAACCTAGCTCAATCCCTAACCATTACACTTAACCTAACACTAACACTAACCCAAGGCCTAACCATAGCCCTAACCCCAGCCCTAATCCTAACCTTAACCCTAGCCCAAACCCTAGCTCGAACCCTACCCATTACCGAACCCTAAACTTAACCCTAATGATAACACTAGACCTAAAGGGAAATGTACACTAACCCTAAACCAAAACCTAATCCTAGAGCTAATAGTGAACCTAACCCCTAACCCTAAATCTACGTTAGCTCAAATCCTTAACCTAATTCTAAACCTAAACCTAAGGCTAACCTAAACCTGAACCTATCTTTAACCTGACATCTAAACCTATTACCCTAACTTTAATGATAACCCTCCCCCTTACTCTAACACTAACCCTGACCATAAACCTAGACCAAACTCTAAATAACCCTTAGCCAGAGCAAAAATCTTAGCTCAAACCCTAAACCTAATCCTCAATGTAACTCTCGCCTTAACCAGGACCCTAACCCTAATTCTAGCCCTCATTTTAACCATAACCCTAGCCCTAACTCTAGGTATAACCTTATAAATTACCCTAATGATAACCATAACCCTAATGCTAACCCTAAGACTAATCCTCAAACTATCACTATCTTAAACCTAACCTGAAACCTAAACCTAACAGTATCCATTACCTTAACCCTAATTCTAACCTTATTGCTAATTTGAGGCTTAAACCTAAACTTTAACCTAACCCAAACCCGAAGCCTGACTATGACCCTAATAATACCCCAGCTCTTATTCTGACCCTTTCCCTAAACTTAACACTTTAATTTGATCTAGCCATAAACGTAACCCTAAAAATATCACTTAATATAAATCTTGACCTGACATTAGTTCTACTGCTAAATCTTGACCTATACCAAACACACAACCTAGCCCAATCCTTGAATCTAGTGTTATACTAAACCTAACCCTAACCCTAGCCCCAACCCTAAAGCTAATCATAAAACTACCTCTAACCCTAACCATAACAGTAAAACAAAATCGAGAAACAGGCCTAACAATAACCTTAACTTAAAACAAATGCAAGCACTACATCTAGATCTAACTCTAGCCCTAATTCGAGTCCTAATCATAACCTTAAAAATAACTCTGAACCTGAATTATATTCTAACACTCATCCTAGCTCTAAACACCATCCTAAACTTAAACTGAAACCTAACAGTAACCCTATCCCTAATTTGGGTTCTAACCCTAACCCTAAAACTAACCCTGACTTGACTGATATCCTAACACTAAACCTAGCTATAAGTATCACCCAAATCTTAAACCTAACCATAACACTTGACCTATCCCTACCTCTAACCCTAATTGTAACCCAAGATCTTATATTAGCCATTGCCCTAACCCTAGCCTTAAACCTCACATGAAAACTAGTCCTAATCTGAGCCCTAAACCTAGCTTTAACCCTAACCATAAACCTAACCCTAGCCCTAACACTATACCTTACCCTGAGTAAAACCTTAAACATAATGGTAACCCTAGACCTATCCTTAATCCTTAGGCTAACTGAATCTTAACCATGTTAATAGCCCTAACCCTAGATCTCATTCTAGCTCTAATGTTATCCCAAACCCTAAACCCAACACTGACCCTTATTCTGAACATAACATATACCCTGGGGCTAAACCTGGCCCTAACCCTAAACCAAACCCTAACACTAGCCCTACTTGTAACCTTATGCCTAAACCTAACCCTACCACTATCTATAGACCTAAACCCAATCCCAAATCTAGCCTGAACTCTAGCTCTAGACCTAAACAAAATCCTAGCCCTAGCCCTAAAAAAACCTTTACCTCACCCAAACACTAACTCAAACCCTAGACTTAAACCTAGTCCTAATTCTGGCTGTAACCCTAATTTTACCTCTAACCCAAACACCGACCTTGCCTTTAACATTAAACCTACCTCCAAACCTAAAACTAACCAACACCTAAACCTAATTCTAGACCCAGCCATAACCCTAACCCTAAAACTAGCCCTAATCATAACCCTAGATCTTACATTACCCATAGGCCTAACCCTAGGCCTAAATCTAACACTAAACATAGAGCTAATTTTAGCCCTAAACCTAGCCTTAAGCATAACCCTAAACCTAACACCTGCCCTACACGTAACCCTATCCCTCACGTTAGTCGTAAGATAGTCAAAGCCTTTTACCTTAACATAAACCTAGAGCAATCCCTACCACTCACTCTAAACCTAGCCCAAATCCTAAACTTAACCTAGCCCCAAACCTAGATTTAACCTACCCATTACCCTAACCCTAAACCTAAACTTATTGACAATCCTGGCCAGAACCCTTATGTTAATTCTAACTTTAACTGGAAAATTAACCAGAGACATAACCCTAAAATTAACATTCAACATAGCCTAACTCTAGATCAAACCATAAACCTAACCATAAACCTAAACATAACCATAGCCCTAATCCTAAAACTATCACTAATTTTAAATCTAAACCAAATCTAAACCCAAACTAACCCTATCCGTTACCTTAACCCTAACCCTAATGTTAAGGATAACCCTAGCCCTAACTCTAATCCTAATATTAAACCTACCATTATCTTATCCCTAGACCTAACCGTAAACCCTGCCATAACCCTAGCTCAAAAACTAACCTTTATGCTAAACACAACACTAACCCTAACCCTAACTCTAAATTTAACACTAACTCTAACACTAACTCAAGGCATATTCCTAACCATAACTCTAGTTCTAATCTAACCTCTACCATTTAAATTACCCTAACCATAACCCCTACCCTAATGCTAACCCTAATTCTAAACTAACCCTATCACTAATGCTAACCGTATACATTACCATAAACCAAACATGAACCTTAAAACAAACCCTAACTATACCCTAACCCTAACCTTAATGCTAATTTGAGCCATAAACCTAAATCCTTACCTAAGCCAAATACTTCTCCTAATAATTCCCTGAGCTCTAAACCTGACACTTACCCAAATCCTAACCCTTCACTAGTCGTAGCCATAAGCCTAACCCTAAAACTATCTTTAACCATAACCTGAGACCTGATATTAGCCTTAGCACTAATCGAAGCCCTGAATATAAAATAAACACTAGCCCTCATCCTAGCCCTAAACCTTGCCTTAATCATAACCCTAACCTCAACCCGAACCCTAACTGTAACTCTAACCCTCACCATACATCTAAACCTAGCTATAATGCCATTGTTTATCCCTAACTTAAACCTAACCCTATTCTTATCACTAGGCCTAAGCTGAACACTAACCCTAGCCCTAATCCTAGCCCTAATTACCCCTATGCAAATCCCTAACTCTAATTTTAGCCCTATAATTAACTCTAAATCTCACACTAGCCCTAACCCTAGATCTAACCTTATCCCTTAACATAACTTTAACCCTGGCCCTAACCCTAGCCCCATCATTAATTCTAGCCTAATCATAGATCTAAACCCAACTATAAATATAACCCTAACACTAAGTCTAATCCTAAAACTAACACTAGCCCTAACCCTAATACTAATTGTAAAACTAGCCCTAACCCTAACCCTAGACTTAAAAAAAAAAAAAAAAAAAAAAAAAACGAGCAAGAGACCTAACCCTAAACTTAACTTAAACCAAACCTGAAACTACTATAAGAACTAATCCTATCCCTAATTGATTCCTAACCATAACCTTAAAACTAACACTGACCCTGATTCATATCCTAACACTCACCCTAGCTCTAAAAATGATGTTAACCTTAAACCAAACCCTAACAGTAAACCTAGCCCTAATTCGAGTCTTAATTCAAACCCTAAAGCTAACCCTGACCTTGACTCTTACCCTAAACATAACTCTAGCTCTAAATATCACCAAAACTGTAAATCTAACACTAACACTAGAACTACCCCTAACCCTGACTCTAAAGCTAACCCTAATTGTAACCCTGGTTCTTACTTTAGCTGTTGCCCTAACTCTAGCCCTAACACTAACACAAAAACTAGCCCTAATTGGAGCCCTAAACCTAGATTTAACCCTAAACCTAACCGTACCCCTACCGCTAACACTAGGTTTAACCCTATCCTAAACCTAAGAAAAACTCTAACAATAATGGTAACACTAGACCTATCACTAATCCTCAGGGTAATGAAAACTCTCGCCATATTAAGAGTCCTAACCCTAGCCCTCATTCTAGCTCAAACCTTATCCCAAACCTTAAACATAACCCTTACTTTTATTCTGACCATAACACTAACCTAGGTCTACACCTGACTCTAATGCTAGACCAAACCATAACACTAGTCCTACCAGTAAACTTATACCTAAACCAGACCCTATCCCTAGCTCTAGGCCTAAACCTAATCCTAAATCTAGCCTTAATTCTAGCTCTAGACCTACACAAAAATCTAGCCTTAGCCCTAACAATAACCCTTAACTTAACGCAAAGACTAACACTCCCCTAGACATAAACCTAGTCCCAATTCTGGCTTTAACCTTAACTCTAACTCTAAACTGAACACTGACCCTGCCTTTAACACTAAATCTATCTCTAAACCTTACCCTAACCAAAAACCTAAACCTAACACTAGACATAGCCATAACCCTAACCCTACAACTAGCCCTAATCATAATCCTAGCTCTTACATTAACCATAGCTCTAACTCTATGCTTTAAACTAACACAAAACCTAGAGTGAATTCTAGGCCTAAACCTAGCCCTAAGCAAAACCCCAACCCTAACCGTAGCCTTAACCCTAAACTTAACCCTAGCCCTAAACCTAGCTCAAAAACTACACCTTACCTAATCCTATCCCTAACAGTATTGATAACCCTAGACTTAACCCTAAACGTAACCCTAGCCCTAACCAGAAAACTAACAATGGACCTAACCCTAAAAGTAACACTCGCCATGGCCCTAAACCTAGCTCAAAAACTAACCCATACCATAAACCTAAACATAACCAACCGTAGCCTTAACATTAATCTTAAAACAAAATCTAACCATAAACCTAAATGTAAACCTACATCTAACCATATCCATTACCCTAATCCTTATACAAAACCTAATGTTAACCCTAGTCCTAAATTTAACTCTAACCCTAAACCTATCATAATCCTGTCCCTAGACCTAAGGCTGAACCTAATCCTTGATCTAGCCCTAGAACTAACGCTAGCTCAAACCCTAGCCATTACACTAAACATAAACCTATCCCAAACCCTAATCCCAATCTTAGCCCTATTCCTAACTATAAACATAGACCAAACTCTACCTCTAACTCTAGTCATTACCCTAATCATAACACTAAACCTAATGCTAACCCTAACCCTAAATAAAGCCCTAATCCTAAACATAACCCTAGTCCTAACCCTAGCTATAACCCTATCCATTACCCTAATGATACCATAAACCTAATGCTAACCCTAGGCCCGAACAGTAATCCTATCCATTACCCTAAACCTAATCTGAGCCCTAAACCTAAACTGAAGCCTAATCCTAACCTTATCCATTATCCTAACTCTAACTCAAACCTAATGCTAATTTGAGCCATAACACTAAACCTCAACCTAACACAAACCCAAAACCTGACTCTATTATAATATCCTAGCTCTAAACTTGAACCTCACCATAAACCTTACTCTCACACTAAACCTAGCCATAAATCTTACAAAAAACTCTTCCTAACCATAACCCTAGACCTGATATTAGCCCTAGCCCCAATTCTTGCCATAAACCTAACACAAATGCTAGCCCACAGCTTAGACCTATAACTAGTCTTGATCCTAACCCAAACCCTAACTCTAGCCATATCCCTATTTTATCCCTCACCCTAGTTCTGAACCTTGCTATAACCCCATCCCTTCCCCAAAATATATCCCTAACTCTAACTCTAGTCTTAACCCTTACACAAATCCTAGACCTGATCCTAGCATTAATTTAGCCCTAACGCTACCACTAGCACTAAGACTAATTCTAACTCTCACCCTAGCCCTATTCCTAGATCTAATCCTATTCCTTACCATAACCATAACACTTGCCCTAACTTTTGCCCCAACACTAGCCCTAGCCCTAACCCTAGAACTAACCATAACTCTAAGTCCAACTTTAAACCTAAGCCTAAATCTCACACTAACACTAGCCCTAAAACTAACACTAAACCTAAAACTAGCCATAATCTAGTTCAAGCCCTAAAAAAAAAAAAAAAAAAACGAGTCATAGTCGTAAACCTAATGCTTAACCTAAACCAAAACCTAACCCTACACCTAGTCCTAACATCAGCCCTAATTCTAGTCCTAACCTAACCCAAAAACTAACCTTGAGCCTGACTCTTATCTTACTCTAAACCTAGCTCAAACATCACCAAAATGTAATCCTAACCCTAAAACTAGAACTAGGCCTAAGAGTAACCCTACAAGTAGCCCTAATCATAACTCTAGATCTTACATTACCCTTAGCCCTAATCCTAGCCCTAACCTAACCCAAAACCTAGCCCTAAACTGAGCCCTCCATCTCGTTTTAACCCTAATCCTAACCCTAACCTTAATCATTAGTCTAAAACTAACCCTAAACCTAAAAATGGCCCTAACCCTAAACCTAACCCTAGACTTAATACTAACCATAATCCTTACCCTAACTCTAGCTCTAATCCTATCCATTACCCTAAACATAACCCTAATCCTAGTGCTAAACCTAGCCCTAAACTTAACTCTAATCCTAAACCTAGACCTGACACTAACCCTAATGTCATGATAACCCTAACCATAGCTCAAACCCTAAAACTTACCCTAAACCTAACCATAACTCTAACCCTAAACCTAACCATAACTCTAACCCTAGACCTAACCCTGACCCTAAAACTAGACCATATCCTAACTATAACCCTAGTCCTAACCTATCCATTACCCTAAACATAAGCCTAACCCAAATATAGCTCTAAATATAATTCTAACCCTACCCATTTCCCTAATCCTAACTATAAATGTCATGATAACACTACCCTAAACCTAAAACTATTCTAACCCTAAGTGTAAACTTAACCGTTGTCCTAACTCTAAAACTACACTAGCCCTAACTGTAAACCTAACCCTAGAACCAACCATAAAACTAACCGTTGCAGTAGGCCTAATCCTAGCTCAAATCATAACAGTTAAGCTCAACCTAACACTAACCCTAGTCCCAAACATAAATCTAACGCTATCCATTTAGGCTTAACCCTAAACCTATCGCTAACACTAAACTTATTGTTACCTAAAACCAACCTGAACTTTAAAGCTAACCCTATTAATTACTCAAACCCTAACACTAACCCTATTGCTAATTTGAGACCTAAAACTAATCCAAAACTTAACTCAAACTCTGAACAAGACACTGCCTCTAATAACACACCTAGCTCTAAACCTGATCCTTACCCGAAACATAACCCTTAAACTAGACTTAGCCATAAAACTAAAACTAAAAGTATCCCTAACTGTATCCTTAGACCTGATAATAGATCTCTACCTAATTCTTGCCTTAAACATAACACAAAGCAGAGCCCTCATCCTAGCCTTAAACCTAGCTTTAACCCTAACCCGAACCCTAACCCTAGCCCAAACCCTAATTTCAACCCTCGCCCTATTTCTAAACCTAGGTATAACCACATCCTTTCCCCATCACTATCCCTAACCCTAACACTATCTCTATAACTAAACCTAGCCCTAATTTATTGCTAACTGTAACCGTAACTCCAAACATAGCCCTAAGACTAACTCTAATTGTAGCCCAAGACCTATTTCTAGTACTAACCTTATCTATTGCCTAACCCTAACACTAGCCCTAACCTTAGCCCTAAACTTAGCCATAGTCCTAAATCTAGAACTAACCCTAACTCTAAATCTACTTTAATTTTAAACATAAACCTCACCCTAACACTTGCCCTAAACCTAATTCAAATTAGAAAACTAGCCCTAACCCTAGCCATAGCCGACAATCAAAACTAAGCTATAGCCCTAATCCTAACCCTTAACCTATAACAAATCCTAATGCTACACCTAGTCCTAACCCTATCCCTACAACTAATACTGACCCTGACTCTGACCCTAAAACTAACCCTACCTCTAAACATCTCCCTAATCCTAAACCTAAATCAAACACTAGACCTAGCCCTAATCCTAAACCTAAAACTCCCTCTAACTCTAAAGCTAGATCTTATATTAGAAAGAGCCCTAACCCTAACACAAAACCTAGTGCTAATCTGATCCTCAATTCTATCTTTAACACTAACCCTAACCCTAATTGTAACACTAATCCAAACCCTAGCTCTAAACATATTCCTTACCCTAAGCCAAACTCTCACCCTAATGCTACCCTAGTTCTAAACCTAACACTTAGCTTACCCCAAGCCCTAACTCAATTACTAGTCCCAAACCTATCCCTAATTCTGTCTCTACCCTTAAACCAAAACCTAAGACAAACCCTGATGCTTACACTAACACAAACCCTAGTTCTAAACCTTATCCTAACCGAAAACTTAAACCTAACACTAGACATGTATAACAATAATAGAAAAAAAAAAAAAAAAAAAAAACTAGCCATAACCATAACCCTAGGTCTTACATTATCCATAGACATAGCACTAGCCATAAACCTCATACAAAACCTAGCCCTTATACAAGCCCTAAACCTAGACCTAAGCATAACCTTAACCCTAACCCTAGCACAAACCCTAAGCCTAATGCTTGCCCTAGATCAAACCCTACCTCAAACTCTAACCCTTAATCTAAACATAACCCTAGCTCTAACCCTAACTCTAACCCTATCCCTCATCCTATCTGAAACCATAACCCAAATTCTAGCTCTAACTTTATCCATTACCTTAGACATAACCATAAACCAAATGCTAAACCTAGCCCTAACCCTAACTGTAGCCCTGACTCTAACCATAAACCTCGCCCTAGCCCTAACCCTAGCTCAAACACTAACACTTACACTAAAACTAACCCTAACACTAGCCCAAGTTGTAACCCCAAACCTAGCCCTAATCATAACTTTAACCTAAGCCCTAATACTAGCACTAAACATACTTATTACTCTAAATATAAGCCTAAACCAAATATTTACTCTAGGCCTAACCCAAATCCTATGCCTAACACTCACCCTATATATTACTCTAAACCTAACCTAAAGTGTAAACCTAATTTTATCCATTACTCTAACCCTAACCCTAACCCTAATGCTAATTTGAGCCCTAACCTTAAACCTTAACCCAAACCAATCCTTAACCCATACTCTGATCATAATAATAATATAGCTTTATACCTGACCCCTATGCTAAACCTAATCCTTACACCAGACCTAGCCATAAACATATCCCTAACTCGATCCCTAACCATAACCCTAGACCTGATATTAGCCCTAGCCCTTATTCTAGACCTAACCCTAACACAAACCCTAGACCTAATCCTAGCCCTAAACATAGACTTAATCCTAAACGAAAACCTCACCTAGCCCTATCCCTAAATATAAACCTTGTCCTAACACTGAACCTAGCTATATAACCCCAAACTTTCCCCTAAAACTAACCCTAACCTTAGCCCTAACCATACACCTAACCCTAACACTATTCATAGCGCTAAACAAAGCCCTATTTGAACCCTAACCTTAACCCTACCCCTAAACCTAGCCATTGTTCTAACCCTAAATCTTAAACTAAACCAAACCCTAACCAATAACTAGCCAAGCTCTAATTCGAGTCTAGGCCTAAAACTAACCCTCACTCTGACTCATATCCAAACACAAAGCCTAGCTCTAAATATCACACTAACCCTAAAACTAATGCTAACACTAGACCTAGCCATAACCATAACCCTAAAACTAATCCTAATCATAACCCTAGTTCTTACATTGGCCTTAGCCAAAACCTAGCACTAACTCTAACATAAAAATAGCACTAATCCATGCCCTAAGACTAGATTTAACCCTAACCCTAACCCTAAAACTAGCCCTAAACCTAACACTAGCTAATCCCTAATCCTAGCCCTAACCCTAGCTCTAATCCTATACATTACCCCAAAACAAACCTTATTCATAATGCTAACTCCAGTCCTAATCCTAATTTTTAGCCAAACCCAAACAATAACCCTATTACTACGCCTAACACAAGCCAAATTCTAGATCTAACCCTAACCTAAAACCTCAACCTAACCTTCACCCTTATTCTGACCCTAACACTAATTATAGGTCTAAATTTGACCCTAAAATGAAACCGAAACCTGAAACTAGCCCTACCAGTAAAATTATACCTAATCCTAACACTAACACTAGCTACATACCTAAACCTAATCCTAAATCTAGCTAGTACTCTAGCCCTTGACCTAAACAAAAACATAGTCCTAGCCCTAACAATAACCCTTATTCTAAACCAAACACTAAACCTACCACTAGACCTAACCCTAGTCCTATTCTGGCTTTCACCCTAACCCTAACTTTAAACTGAACACTGGCCCTGACACTAACTTTAAACCTAGCTATAAACCTGACCCTAACCCAAACCTAAACGTAACACTAGACCTAGGGTTAAGCCTAACCCTAAAACTAGCTCTAATCACAACCCTAGAGCTTACATTACACATAGCACAAACCCTAGGCCTAAATCTAACACAAAACATCATAACTTTAACCCTAATCGAGGCCTAAACCTACCCTAAGCATAACCCTCACCCTAACCTTAACCCCAGTCCTAACCCTAACCCTAACCCTCACCTTAGTCCTAACCCTACCTCAAAGATTAACCCTTCGCCCAAACATGACCCTAGCACTATTCTTAACCATAACCCTAACCATAGCCCTAATCTTAACCTTAACCCTAAACCTAAAACTATCTAACCCTAGGCATTGGCCTAAGTCTAACCCTAACCCTAATAATAACCCTATCCTTAACCCTAACCGAAAGCCCAACCAATCCATAAACTGATCTCTAGACCTATCCCTAAACCTACAACTTGCCATAGCCTTAACCCTAACTCAAAACCTGAATTTTAAATTAAAACCAACAGTAAACCTAGCTCTAAAACGAAACTTAAATCTAACCTAACCTTAACCATAAAGCTAACGTTATATCTAACCCAATCTATTACCCTAAACCTAATGCTAACCCGAATGAAAACCCTAGCCCTAACCCTAAACCTAACACTGACCATATCACTAAGCCTAACCCTTGTCCTAGACCTAATCCTAGCACAAAACGTAACCTTTAACCTAAATCAAACCCTAACCCTACCCTAAGCTAGGGTTACTAGTCCTAACACAAAACCTAACCTAACTCTATCCCTAATCGTAACCTAACCATAGCCCTAACCATAGCTCTAACCCGATGTATCATCCTTATGATAACCCTAATCCTAATGCTAACCCTAGGCATAACCCTAACCCTTTTGCTAACCCTAAAGCTCTCTATTGCCCTAAATCTTCCCTGAAACCTAAAACTAACACAATCAATTGCCCTAACCCTAACCCTAACCCTAATGTCCATTTTAGCACTATCCCTAAACCGTAACCTAAAACAAACCATAACCCTGATCCTGAACCTAAAAATACACCTAGCTCTAAACCTGACCCTTACCATAAAAATAAAACTTACACTAGACCTAGACACAAACCTAACCCTAAATCTACCCCAAACTGTAACACTAGGCTGACATAAACCCTAGCCCTAATTCTAGACCTAACCCTACAAGTAACCCTATGCATCATCCTAGCCATAAACTTAGTCTTAATCATAACCCTAACCCTAATCCTAGTCCTAAACCAAATTCGAACCCTCACCCTACCACTAATCCTAGCTATAACAACACACCATACCCTAAAATTAACTATAACCCTAGCCCTAACACTAGGCATAAGCTGATCACAACCCCTAGCCCTAATCCTAGCCCTAACTTAGCCCTATCCCTAAAACTAACCAAAACCCTAGGCCTAAGATTAACTCTAACTCTCACCCTAGTCCTAGCCCTAGTTCTAACCCTATCTGTTACAGTAACCATAACCCTAGCCCTGACTCTTGCCCTATAGTTAGACCTAGCCCTAATCCTAGGTCTAATGCTAAATCCAAATCTAACCCTAACCCAAACCTAAGCCTAACACTAATACTAGCCCTAACCCTAATGCTAATCTTATAACTAGCCCGAACCCTAAACCTAGGACTTAAAACAAAACTGAGCAACAGCCCTAACACTAAAAATTAACTTAAACCAAAACATAACAGTACACCTAGACGTAATCCTAGCCTAATTCGAGTCCTAAACCTAACCTTAAAACTTACCCTGACCCTGACTCATATTCTAAAACTGACCCTATCTCTAAAGGCAACCCTAAACTTAAACCAAAACCTAAAAGTAACCCTAGCCCTAATTCAAGTCATAACCCTAAACTTAAAGCAAACCCTGACCTGACTGATATCCTAACAGTCACCCTAGCTCTAAACACAGCCCTCACCTTAAACCAAACAGTAACCCTAGCCCTTATTTGAGTGCTAATCCTAACCCTAAAACTAATCTTGATGCTTTCTCATATCCTAACAATAACCCTAGCTCTAAATATTAACCTAACCTTAAACCTAAACCTAACACTAGACCTACCCCTAACTCTAACCCTAAAACTAACCCTAATTGTAACCCTGGCTCTGATATTAGCCAATGCAAAAATCTAACCCTAATCCTAATACAAAAACTAGCCCTAATCCGAGCTCAAAATATATTTATATTTAACCCTAACCCTAACCCTAACTCTAGCATTAACCCTAGCTCTAAGGCTATCCCTTAGCCTAAGAAAAAACCCAACCCTAATGGTAACCCTAGACCGATCTCTAATTCTTAGGTTAACCCAAACTCTAACCCTATTAATAGTCTTAACCCTAGCCATCATTCTAGCTCTAACCCTATCCAAAACTCTAACGCTAACCCTCACCCTTATTCTGACCCTAACCCTAGATCTAAAGCTGACCCTAACCCTAGACCAAACCCTAACACTAGCCCTAGACCTAAAGCAAATCCTAAAATTAGCCTTAACTCTTCTCCTAGACCTAAACATAAACCTAGCTCTAGCCCTAACAATAACACTAACCTAACCCTAGACTTAACATAGTCCTAATTCGGACTGTAACCCTAACACTAACTCTAACCCAAACACCGACTCTGCCTTTAGAGTAAACCTGTCTCTAAATCTGACCCTACCAAAAATCTAAACATAACACTAGACCTAGCCATAACACTAAACCTACAACTAGCCATGAACATAACCCTAGCTCTAGCATTACCCATAGCCCTAACCCTAGCCCTAAACCTAGCACAAAACCTACAGCTAATCCTAAGCCTAAATCAAGCCTTAAGCATAACCCTAATTCTAACCCTAGCCCTAACCCTAACCTTACTCTCGCCTTAGTCCTAATCCTAGCTCAAAGCCTAAACATTATTCTAAATATAAACCTACACCTATCCCTCAATCTAACCCTAACACTACCCTAAACCTAACCTTAACCATAGCCTTAAACCTAGCTCTAAACTGACCAATTACTCTAAACCTAAACCTAAACTTATTGATAATTCTAGGCTTAATGCTAAACCTAAATCTAACAGGAAAACTAACCCTAGACCTAACCTTAAATCTCACACTTGCCATACATAGACCTAACCCTAGCTCAAACCCTAACCCTTACTATAAACCTAAATATAACCATAGCCCTAACTCTAAGCCTAAACCTCAATCTAACATTAAACATAGCCCTAAATATATATATATATATCTAATTGTATACATTACCCTAAACCTAACCCTATCCCTAATGATGTCACTAGCCCTAATCCTAACCCTAATCCTATGAGTACTATAATCTTATCCCTAGAAGTAACCCTAAACCTAACCCTCACCCTAACGCTAACCCTAACCCTAGCTCAAAACCTAATCCTTTTGCTAAACATAAACCTAAGCCTAACCCTAGTTTTAACCCTAACCCTAACGCTATTCAAGACCTATTCCTAACCAGAAAACTAGCCCTAAACTTAGCTCTAATTCCATCCATTATACTAACCATAACCCTTACCCTAATGCGAACTCTAGGCCTAATCTTAAGCCTATCACTAACCCTAACCCTATCAATTACCCTAAACCTAATGTAAACACTAAACATACGCTATCAGTACCTAACCAACATGCTAGTGCTAACTCAAGCCCTAACCATAGACCCTAACCTCAAGCAAACTCTAACAATGACCATGACCCTAATAAGTCTCCTAGCTCTAAGGCTGAATTTACATTAAACCTAACCCTTACACTAGACCTAGCCATAATCCTGATCCTAAAACTATCTCCAACCCTAACCTTAGATCTGACATTAGCCATAGCTCTAATCCTAGTCCTAAATCTAACACAAACCCCAGCCCTTATTCTAGCCCTAAACCAAGCATTAATCCTAAACCTAAACCCAACTTTAGGCCTAACCCCAAAATTAACCCTAGCCGTAATCTTAGCCCTAATTTAGTCCTATTCCTAACCCTAGCCCTAACCCTAGCCTTAAGACTAAATCTAACTCCCACCCTAGCCCAATCCCTATTTCGAACCCTATTCCTTACCAGAACCCTAATCCTAGCCCTAACCCTAGCCCTAATCCTAGCCCTATCATTAGCTCTAGCCCTAAACTAGATCTAATTTTAACTCTAAATCAAAACCTAATCCTAAGCCTAACCCTAACTCTAAATATAACACTAGCCCTAAAATAAAACCAAGCCATCGCCCTAAACCTCACCCTTAACCTAAGCGAACCCTTAACCCTAACCCTAAACTTAGTGCTAATTCTAGTTTTAAGATGAAAACTAGAATTAACAGTGACCATGACACTGACCACAATACTAACCCTAGTCTAAACATCACGCTAACCCTAACCCTAAACCTAAACTAGACCTACCACTAACCCTAACCCTAAATTTAACCCTAATTGTTACCTGGTACTTACATTAGCCATACCCCTAACCCTAGCACTGTTAACCCCAAACCTAGCCCAAAACCAAGCCCTAACCCGAGTTTTAACCCTAAACCTAATCCTAAACCTAGCCCTAATCAAAATCATAACCCTAGCCCTAACCCTATCTCTAACCCTATCCATTGCCTTAACCATAACTGTAGGCCTAAATTTAACCCTATCCCTAATCCTAAACATATGCATTATTCTAAACCAAACCTAAACCCTAAATCTCACCCTACAATTACACTAACACGAACCATAAAGATAATTCAATCCCTAACTTTAAACCTTAAACTATCTCAAATTACTAACCCAGAACATGACTCTAATTATACACCTTGCTCTAAACCTGACCCTAACACTAAACCTAACACTTATACCACATGTAGCCATAAACCTAACTGTAAAACTATTTTAAACATAACCCTAGATCTAATATTAGCCCCAGCCCTAATCCTAGCCATAACACTAAAATAAACCATAGACCTCATCCTAGCCCCAAACCTAGCCTTAATCATAACCCTAACCCTAATCATAGCCCTAACCCTAATTCTAACTCTCACCCTATCTCAAAACCTAGGTATAATGCCATTCCTTACACTAAACTTAACCCTAACCCTAACCCTAACACTAGGCCTAAGGTGAAAACTAACCCTAGCCCTAATTCTAGCCCTAATTTTACCCTATCCCTAAGACTAACTCTACCTCTCACACTAGCCCTATGCTTACTTCTAACCCTTTCCATTACCGTAATCCTAACTCTAGCCCTAACCCTAGCCCTAACCTAGCAATAACCAATGCCTAATCTTTATTTCTATTCCTAAACCTAGATATAACCCTAACTCTAAAGCTAACTCTAAGCCTAAGCCTAACATTAACACTAGCCCTAGCCCTAATGCTAATCATAAATATAGTACTAACCCTAACCCTTACAGTAAAACAAACCCGAGCAATACTGCTAACCCTAAACATTAACATAAACCAAACCTTAACACTACACCTAGACCTAATCCTAGCCCTAATTAGAGTCCTAATCTTAACCTTGATACTAACCCTAACTCTGACTCACATCCTGACACTCACCCTAGCTCTAAACACCACCCTAACCCTAAAACAAACCCTTACAGTAACCCTAGCCTTAATTCGAGTCCTAACCCTAACTCTAAAAGTAAACCTGACCCTTACTATTAACCTAACACTAACACAGCTCTAAATTTCACCCTAACCTTAAACCTGATCCTATCACTAGAGGTTTAACCACTAACCATCACCCAAAATCTAACCCTAAAACCATAGTTCTTCCATTAGTCATTGCTCTAAACTTAGCCATAATTCTAACACAGAAACTAGCCCTAATCCGAGCCATGAACCTAGCTTTAACCCCAACCCTAGTCCTAATCCTAGCTCTAACCCTATCCCTTACCCTATGCCAAACCCTAAACCCAATGCTAATCCTAATCGTAATCCTAATCCTAAACCTTAACCGAACCCATAGGGTTAGGGTTTGGGTAAGGTTATGAATTAGGATTAGGATTAGGTTAGACCTAATCTTTAATCTCACCCATACACTAACCCTAGTCCTCATTCTAGCTCTACCACAAACCAAACCCTATCGCTAAGTCTAACCCTTATTCTGACCCTAACAGTAATCATAGGTCTAAACCTGAACCTAACCCTAAACTGAACATTAATACTAGCCTTGATGGTAAACTTATACCTAAACCAAACTCTAACACTAGCCCTAGACCTAAACCTAATCCTAATCTATCCGTAACTCTGTGCCTAGACCTAAAGAAAAACCTAGACCTAGCCCTAATAATAACCCTTAGCCTAAAGCCGAAAACTAACCTTTCCCCTAATCTTAACCCTAGTCCTAATACTGCTTTCACATTAACCATAACCCTGAACTGAACACTGACCCTGACACCAACACTAACCCTAGCTCTAAACATCACTCTAACACTAAACCTAACCTTAAAACTATACTTAGTTCTAACATTAACCCTAAAACTAGCCCTATCATAGCTAAGTTCTTACATTTGCCATAGCCCTAACCTATTGCAAAACCTAGCCCTAACCCAAGCCCTACCCTAGCTTTAACCCTAAATAAACCTAATGCTAACCCTAGGACTCACCCTAACCCTGTCCATTACCCTAAATCTAACCTGAGCTCTAAACCAAACCTGAACCCTAAGCCTAACCTTATCCATTGCCCTAGCCCTAACTCAAACCTAATGCTAATTTGAGCCATAACCCTAAACCTCAACCTAACACAAACCCAAAACCTGACTCTGACTATGCCCTAGCTCTCAACTTGTACCTCACCATAAACCTAACTCTGAAACTAGACCTAGCCATAAATCTTACCCGAAAACTAGCCCTAACCATAACCCTAGACTTGATTTAGCCCTAGCCCTAATTCTTGCCATAACCCTAACACAAAAGCTAGCCCTCATCCTAGCCCTAAACCTAGCCTTGATCCTAACCCGAACCAGAACTCTAGCACTATCCCTAATTTTTATCACTCACCCTAGTTCTGAACATTGCTATAACCCCAACCCTTCCCCCAAATCTAACCCTAACTCTAACTCTAGACTTAACCCTTAAACTAATCCTAGACCTGATCCTAGACCTAATTTAACCCTAATCCTACCACTACCACTAAGACTAACTCTAACTCTTGCCCTAACCCTATTCCTAGATCTAACCCTATCCCTTACCATAACCCTAACACTTGCCCTAACCTTAGCCCTAACATAGGCCCTAGCCCTAACCCTAGAACTAACCATAACTCTAAGTCCAACCATAACCATAAGCCTAAAACTCACACTTATACTAGCTCTAACTGTAACACTAATCTTACAACTAGCCCTAATCTAGTTCAAGCCCTAAAACAAAACTGAGCCATAGCCCTAACCCTACCACTTAATCTAAACCAAAACCTAACCCTACACCCAGCCCTAAAATTAGCCCTAATTAAAGTCATAACATAACCCTAAATCTAACCTTGAGCCTGACTCTGACCTCAAACTCACCCTAGCTCTAACATCGCCCTAAAAGTATATGTAAACCTAAAACTAGTACTAGCCCTAACTGTAACCCTAAAAGTAGCCCTAATCATAACTCTAGTTCTTACATTAGCCATATCCTTAACCTAACACAAAATCTATCCCTCAACTGAGCCCTACACCTCATTTTAACGCTAACCTTAGCCCTAACCATTACCCTAAATCTAACCCTAATGATAAATCTGGCCATAAACCTAAACCTAACAATAGAATTAATCCTAACCATAATCCTAGCCCTAACTCTAGCTCTAACCCTATCCATTACCCTAAACATAACAGTAACCGTAATGATAACCCTAGATTTAAACTTAACCCTAATCCTAAACCTAGACCTGATACCAACTCTAGCCATCAACTTAGCCCTAACCATAGCTCAAACCCTAACACTTAACCTAAACCTAACCCTAACACTAACCCTAGACCTAAAACTAACCCTAACCCTAATACTAACTATAATCCTAGACCTAAACCTATCCATTACCCTAAACATAACCCTAACCCAAACATAGCTCTAAACGTATCTCTAACCCCACCCATTACCATAACCCTAATTATAAACATCATGATCAAACTAGCGCTAACCCTAAACCTACTCTAACCCTAACTGTAAACTTAACCCTAGACCTAACCATAAACCTAACATTTGCCATAGTCCTAATCCTAGCACAAACTCTGCTGAGGGCCATTGCCAAATAGGTATGATGCATGGCATGACCCAGGTCATTTGCAGTGACATTGCATGTAAGGTGACCTTGCTCAAGGACCAGGCCGGATCCGGGTTTAGGGCGGATCAGGGTTTAGGGTGTTCCTGGTTTAGGACAATCCAGGTTTAGGGCTGTTCCAGGTTTAAGGTGTACCCTGCTGGGAATAGGGCGTATCCTGCTGCTTCAGGCGCACCTGCTCCTTGAGTTCTCCTGGGATTCAGAGAGTATTTGGGATTTCACCCAGAACGTGAATGTGACCCAGAACGTGAATTCCCCCAGAACGTGTTTGTAGAGTGCCGGTGTGAGTTCAGGAATAAAGAATTGCTGTTTGAATCTACAAGGCTGTAAGTGGCTCGTGATTTTGTGGCCAGCCAGACTGCAGCAAAACTCTAACAGTTAATGCTAAAGCAAACACTAACCCTAGTCCTAAAACTAAATCTAACCCAATTCATTTAGGCCTATCCCCAAAACTTTCGTTAATATTAACCTTATCCTTACCTAAACCTAAAATGAACACTAAACCTAACACTATCAATTAGTCTAATCCTAACTCTAAACCTAACCCTAATGCTAATTCGAGCCCTAAAAATGAACCAAAACCTAACCCAAAATCTGAGCAAGACCCTGACTCTAATAACACACGTAGCTCTAAACTGAACCTTACCCTAAACATAACCTTTAAATAAGACCTAGAGATAAAACTAACCCTAACAGTATCCCTAAATGTAACCCTAGACCTGACATTAGCACTCTACCTTACTCTTGCCTTAAACCTAACACAAACCCGTGCCCTCATCCTAATCATAAACCTAGCCTTAATCCTAACCCGAACACTAACCCTATCCCAAACCCTAATTTCAACACTCGCCCTAGTTCTGAACCTAGATATAACCACATCCTTTCCCCATCCCTAACCCTAACCCTAATACCACCACTAACACTAACCCTAGCCCTAACCCTAGGCCTAATCCTAACACTAACCATATCTCAAATCCTAGCCCTAATTTATTGCTAACTGTTACACTAACTCTATCCCTAGCCCTAAGACTAACACTATCTCTAGCCCTAGACCTATTTCTAGTACCATCCTTATCTATTCCCTAATTCTAACACTAGCCCTAACTCTAGTCCTAATCGTAGCCATAGCCCTAATCCTAACACAAAACCTAGCGCTAATCTGAGCCTCAACCCTGGCTTTAACCCGAACCCTAACCTTAACCCTAACACTAATCCAAACCCTAGCTCTAAACCTATTCCTTACCCTAAGCCAAACTCACACCCCAATGCTACCCTAGTTTTAACCTAATCCTTAGCTTACACCAAACACTAACTATATTACTAGTCCTAATCCTAGCCCTCATTCTATCTCTAAACTAAACCAAAGCCTAAGCCTAACCATTACCTTATTCTGACTGTATCACTAACCCTAGTACAAAGCCTGACCTAAACACTAAACCGAACCCTAACACTAGACCTACCAGTAAACCTATACCTAAACCTAACCATAACACTAGCACTAGACCCAAACTTAACCCTAAATATAGTCATAACTCTAGCCCTAGTCCTAAACAAAAACCTAGCCTTAGCCCTAAAATAACCATTAACCTAATATGAAGACTAACCCTAGAGCTAGACCTAACCCTAGTTCTAATTCTAGCCCTAAAAATAAACCCAATGCTAACCGGAACGCTGATGCTTACCATAACACAAATCCTATCTATAATCCTTATCCTTTCTCAAAACTTAAACCTAACACTAGACATATCTATAACCCTAACCCCAAAAAACTAGCCATAAACATAACCATAGCTCTTACATTACCCATAGCCCTAACACTAGCCATACACCTCACACAAAACCTAGCCCTCATACAAGCCCTAATCCTAGAACTAAGCATAACCTTAACCCTAACCCTAGCACAAACACTAAACCTAATGCTTGCCCTAGCCCTAACCCTAACTCAAACTCTAACCCTTACTCTAAACATAACCCTAGCTCTAAACCTAACCCTAACTCTATCCCTAATCCTAAGTGTAACCATAGCCCAAATACTAGCTCTAATTTTATCCATTATCTTAAACAGAACCCTAAACCTAATGCTAACACTAGCCCTAAACCTAACCCTAACCCTAACTGTAGCCCTAATCGTAGCCCTGATTCTAACCCTAACCCTTGCCCTAGCCCTAAAACCTTGCTCAACTCCTAACACTTACACTAAACCGAACCCTATCACTAACCCTTGGAGTAACCCAAATCCTAGCCCTAATCCTAACATTTACCTACGCCCTAACACTAACACTAAACCTATTCATTTGGTTAGCTTATACCAAATGTTAACCCTCGGCCTAACCCTAACCCTAAACCTAACACTAACACTATATATTACTCTAAAACTAACCTGAACTGTAAACATAACTCTATCCATTATGCTAACCCCAACACTAATCCTAATGCTATTTTGAGCCTTAACCTTACACATTAACCCAAACCAAACCCTAACTCATACAATGACCCTAATAATAACCTAGCTCTATACCTGAGCCCTACACTAAACCTAACCCTTACACTAGACCTAGCCATAGACCTATCCCTATCACTATCCCTAACCATAACCCTAGACCTGACATTATTCCTAACCCTAATCCTAGCCCTAACCCTAATGCAAACCCTAGCCCTCATCCTAGCCCTAAACTTACTTAATCCTAACCCAAACCCTCACCCTATCCCTATCCCTAAATATAACCCTCACCCTAGCACTGAACCTAGCTATATAACCCCATCCCTTCCCCTAAAACTAAACCTAACCCTAGCCCTAAACCTAGGCCTAACCCTAACACTAACCATAGCACTAATCCTAGCCCTATTTGAACCCTATCCTTAACACTATCCCTAACACTAGCCCTAAGACTAACTCTAAATCACACCCTAGCCCTATTTCTATTTATAACCCTATTCGTTACCTTAACCCTCACAATAGACCTAACCTGAGCCCTAACGCTAGCCTTAGCCCTAACCCTAGATCTAACCATAACCCTAAATCTAACCCTAATCTTAAGCCTAAACCTCATTCTACAACTAGCTCTAACACTATTCCTAATCCTAATACTAGCCCTAATCCAAGCTCTAGCCCTAAAATAAAACCTAGCCATTGTTCTAACCCTAAATCTTAACCTAAACCAAACCCTAACCCATAAGTAGCCATAACCTGAGCTCTAATTCGAGTGCTAGGCATCTAACCCTACACCTAACCCTAATTCTAACCCTCACCCTACCTCTAAACATACCTATAATGTCATCCCTTACCCTAAATTTAAACCTAACCCTAACCATTGGCTTAAGCTAAACACAAAACCTACCCTAATCCTATCCCTAATTTAGCTCTATCTCTAACCCTATCCTAACTCTAGTCCTAAGACTAACTCTAACTCTTTCCCTAGCCCTAGTGCTAGTTCTATCCCTATCTGCTACCATAAACCTAACACTAGCCCTAACAGTTGCCAGAAAGTTAGTCCAAGCCCTAATCATATCTAAAATTAACCTTAAACCTAAGCCTAAGCCTAACACTAACACTAGCCCTAATGCTAATGATAATAGTAAAACTAGCCCTAACCCAATCCTATCAGTAAACCAAATCCGAGCAATAGCCCTAACCCTAAACTTTAACTTAAACCAAACACTAACACTTCACCTAGACCTAAACCTAGCCCTAATTCGAGTCCCAAGCCTCACCTTAAAACTAACCCTGACACTAACTCATATCCTAACACTCACCCTAGATCTAAACACTGTCCTAAACTCAAACCGAACACTAACATTAACAATAGCCCTAATTCAAGTCTTAACACTATCCCTAAAACTAACCCTGACCCTGACTCCTATCCTAACAAGAACCGTAGCTATAAATATCAACTTAACCTTAAACCTAACAGTAGCACTCAAACTACTCCTAACCCTAACCCTAAAACTAACCCTAAAGGTAACCCTAGTTCTTATATTAGCCGTTGCCCTAATCCTAGCCTTAACCCTAACACAAAAGTAGCCCAAAACTGAGCCCTAAACCTAGCTTTAACTCTAACTCTAACCCTCACCATAGCCCTAACTCTAGATCTAAATCAATCCTTTACCCTAAGTGAAATCCTAAACTAAAGAGTAACCCTAGACCTATCTCTAGTCTTTAGACTAACAAAAACCCTAACCCTATTAATAGTCCTAACTCTAGCCTTTGTTTTAGCTCTAACACTATCCCAAACCCTAACCCAAACCCTGATCCTTATTCTGACCCCAACACTAAACCTAGGTCTAACCCTAACACCAACCGTAACCCAAAATTTAACATAATCCTATCCCTAGACCTAATTCTAAACCGAACTCTCAGCCTAGCCCTAACCATAGCTCAGAACCTAACCCTTATGCTAAACCCTAAACCTAATCCTAGGTCTAACCCTCACCTTAACCCTAACACAAGACCTAATTTTAACCATATCCCTAGCCCTAACCTTAACTCTAACTGTACTCATTACCCTAAACATAACCCTTACCATAAATCTAACCCTAGGCTTAACCCTAACCCTATCACTTTCCATAAACCTATCAATTAGCCTAACCTAACCTGAAACCTAAACCTAATCCAATTATTACACTAACCCTAACCCAAATTCTAATTTGAGCCCTAACTCTAACCTCAAAAGTAAACCAAACCCTAATACTAACCGTGACCCTTATAATTCCCCTAGCTATAAACCTGACTCTTACCCTATCTAAACCTTACAATAGACCTAGCCATAAAACTAACCCTAAAACTATTCCTAACCTTAACCCTAGACGTGATATTAACCCTAGCCATAATCCTAGCCCTAACCCTAACACAAACCCTAGCCCTTATCCTAGCCCTAAACGTAGCCTTAATTTTATCCCTACCCCAAACCTAAACCTAACCCTTGCCCTAGCCCTAACACTAGCTCAAACACTAATCCTTACCCTAACTTAACTATAAACCTACCCCTAAACATAACACTTACCCTAACCCTAAAACTTACCCTAAATCACAACCTAACCCTATCCCTAAACCTAGCCCTAATCCTAGAGTTAATGCAAACCATAACAATAAATAGCTCTACACCTTTCCATTACACTAAACATAACTATAACCCTAATGGTAACCCTAACCCGATTGCTAAACCTAACTCATCCATTACCCTAAACCTTAACTAAAACCTAAACTAAACTTTATCCATTACCCTAATCCAAAACCTAACCCTAATGCTAATTAGAGCCTTAACCCTAAACTTTTAGCTAAACCAAATGCTAACTCTGACCCTGATCCTGACCCTAATAATAACCCTAGCCCTAAAGCTGACCTTTAACCTAAACCTGACTCTTACACTAGACCTAGGTGAGGTTCCTTGCTAGGATGTGCCCTAAGTTTTGTATTAGGGTTAGGGCTAGATTAGAGTTAGGGCTAATGTAAGGTCTAGGGTATGGTTATGGATAGATTTAGGGTTAGGTTTATGGCTAGGTCTATTGAAAGTTTAGGTTTCTTGTTATGGTTAGGTTTAGAAGTATCTGTATTATTAGAGTCAGGGTGAAGTTTAGGGTTGGGTTTAGATTAAGGTTTAGTTTTAGGGGTCAGATTAGCCTTACATTTAGGGATTGGGTAAGGACACAGTTAGATTTAGGGTTCAGCTAGGTTTAGGTTAATAGGATTAAGGCTAGTGCTAGGATTAGGTTTCCGCCTAAGGTTAGCATAAGGATTATAGTTATCATAGGGTAATAAATAGGGTTAAAGCTAGGGTTACGGCTACATTTATGGTTAGGATTAGGTCTAGGGTTAGGCTTAGTGTTATAGTTAGGGCTAGGGTTATTTTTAAGTTTAGCTTTAGGGTTTAATGCTAAGGTAGGGCTTGGATTAGAGTTGGGTTTTGTGATAGGTTAGAGCTATGGCTAATGTAAGAACTAGTGTAAAGATTAAGACTAGTTTTATGGTTAATGTTAGGGCTAGATGTAGTTTCAGGGTTAGTTTTAGGGTTAGGGTGAAATTTAGAGCTAGGGTTAATTTTAGTGTCAAGGACAGTGTTCAGGTATGGTAATGGTTAGGGTTATAGGCAGAATTAGGACTAGGGTTAGGTCTAGAGGTAGGGTTAGAGTTTGGGTTAGATTAAGGGTTATTGTTAAGGCTAGGTCTATTTTGTCTTTAGGTCTAGAGCTATTGTTATGGCTAGATTTAGGATTAGGTTTAGGTCTAGGGCTAGTGTTAGGGTTAGGTGTAGATATAAGGTTACCAGTAGGGCTAGTGTTAGGGTTCAGTTTAGGGATAGGTTTAGATTTAGAGCTAAGATTAGTGTTAGGTCAGAATAATGGTCAGGGATTGGGTTAGGGTTCGGGTTATGGTTAGATCAAGAATGAAGGCTAGGGTTGGGACTAGTTATAGAGTTAGGTTTTGATTAGGCTAAGTATCACTGCTAAGAATATGGTTAGCATTAGGGTGAGGGTTTGGCTTAGGGTATGCAATAGGGTTAGAGCTAAGGTTAGGACTAGGTTTAGATTTAGGTTTATGGTTAAAGCTCGAGTTAGAACTTGGATTAGGGATAATTTTGTATTAGGTTTAGGGCTAGTGTTATGGATATGGCTATTATAAGAAATAGGGTTAGGATTAAGATTAGTTTTAGGGTTAAGTTTAGGGCTAGGCTTAGTGTTAGGGTTAGGTTTAAGTTTAGGGTGATGTTTAGAGCTAGGTTTAGTATTTGGATATGAGTCAGGGTCATGGTTAGGTTTAGGGTTAGGGTTAGGTTTCAAATTAGAGCTAGGGTTAGGGCTGGTGTAGGGTTAGGGTATGGCCTAGGGTAAGGGTTAGTTTTAGGGGTATGGCTCAGTTTTGTTTTAGGGCTAGGGCTAGGGTTAGGGCTAATTTTAGGAATAGCATTAGGGTTAGAGCTATTTTCAGGTTTAGGCTGAGTCCTTAGGTTATGGTTAGTTTTAAAGATAGGTTAGTGCTAGGGCTAAGGATTATGACTAGGGTTAGGGCTTGGGTTAGGTTTGTAGTAAGTTATAGGATTAGAATAAGCATAGGTCTTGTGTGAGAATCATAGTTAATCTTAATTCTAGGGTAATAGTTAGGGTTAGGAATAGGGCTATATTAGGGCTAGGATTAGGGCTAAGTTTAATATTAGGGTTAGGGCTAGTGTTAGGGTTATGAATAGAGCTACAGCTAGGGTCAGGGTTAGTGTAATGTTTAGGGTTTAAGCTACGGTTAGGGCTAGGGGGAGTTTTAGGTTTAGTGGTAGTTCTAGGTTAGGGTTATGGTTATGATTAGGGTTACGGCTAAGGTTTTCATTAGGGTTAGGCCTAGTTTTAGAGTAATGTATGGGATTAGATGTAAGATTAGTTTTAGGGTTAAGTTTAGGTTATGGTTAAATTTAGGTTCAGGGATAGGTTTAGTTTTTTATTTATGCTATGGTTTAGGGTTAAGTTTATGGTAAGGGTTAGGTTTAGGGTTAAGTCGAGGGTTAGGTTTAAGATTAGGGTTATGGATAGGGTTAAGTTTAGGGGTAGGGTTATTATCAAGGTGAGGGTTAGGGTTAGGGTTAGGGTAATGTTATGTTTAGAGCTAGGGTTAGTACAGGGGTTAAGTTTAGGATTAGGGCTAGGGTTAGATTTATGTTTATGAATAGGCCTAGGGTTTTGTTTAGGCTAAGGGTTAGGCTTTGAGCTAGGGTTAGGTCTAAGGCGAGGGTTAGGGTTAGGGCTACATTTAGGATTATGGTTGTTTTTTTGCGTAGGATTAGGCCTCAGAATAGTGCTAGGGTTTTTGTTAGGTTTAAGCCCAGGGTTAAGGCTATATGTAATGTAAGATCTAGGGTTCTGTTTAGAGCTAGTTTTAGCATTAGGGTTATGGCTATGTTTAGTGTTAGTTTTAGGTTTTGGGTTAGGTTCAGGCTTAGAGCTAGGTTTAGTGTTAGTGTTAAGGTCAGTGTTCAGGATAGGGTTAGGTTTAGGGTGAAAGCCAGAATTAGGACTAGGTTTAGGTCTAGGGATAGGGTTAGTGTTCGCTTTAAGTTAAGGATTACGTTAGGGCTAGGGCTCAGGGTTTTTTTAGGTCTAGGTCTAGAATTAAGGCTATATTGAGGATTAGGCTTAGGTATAGGGCTAGTTTTAGGATTAGGTTTAGGTATAAGTTTACTGGTAGAGCTAGTTATAGGGTCTGGTTTAAGGTTAGGATCCGATTTAGACTGAGGGTTTGTATTAGGGTAATGATTCGAGTTAGGGTTAGAGCTAAAATGAGGGCTAGGGTTAGGATTAGTAATAGGGTTAGGGTTTGGATTAGGCTATGGATTAGGATTAGTACTAAGGTTAGCATTATATATAGGGATTAGCTTAGGGTAAGTGATAGAGTTACAGCTGGGTTAGGGCTAGGATTAGGGGTAGGGTTAGGGCTAGGGCTAGGTTTAGGTTTATGTTTACATCTAGGGTTATGACTCAGATTAGGGCTAGTTTTTCTGTTAGGTTTAAAGAGTATCAAAGAAATCTGAACAAATAATTTGGGGAGGTAGTTCAGTACATGTATTTTTCCCTGTTATCTCCAACAGGACTTTCGAATAAAGATGTTTTTGCATGCTTCAGCTTTGGGAAACATTCACAAAGAAGAAACCAGAGTGCCCACATAGAACTGATTGAATGTATGCAGTTTTAAGCAGCGAACACCAACCCTGTTTGATTTCAAGTTCCATTTCCATTTACCCATATAGGTAAAAATGAAGGAAACCTTAAAATACAAACTGTTCCTGACAGCAACCATTGAAGGGATAGGGCCCAGACCTGGGGAAAATAGTGAGGTTATGTAAAAATCAAATTATGCCAAATATCAAATGAATTTGAACAAAACTCACTCTAAAACTGTATCTAACCCAACCCTAAACTAATTCTAACCTGTTTAGAGTACCTATGATCATAGAAGTCCCAAACTTGGGGAGCCTAAAGGCACAACTTAACAGATAAATCTTATGCAGTATCAAAGAAATTTGATGAAAATTGGGGGAGGTATTTTAGTACATTCATATTTTCCTGTTTTTTTTTTTTCCTTAAAGTGCTCTTGGATAAATTGTTTTTCATGCTTCAGCTTAAGGTACTTTCACAAAGAAAAACCAAAGAGTGCCCACAGAGGGCTGATTGAGTGTGTGAAATTTCATGCAGATAGCACCAACACTTTTTGATTTCCAGCTCCATTGCATTCACACCTATTGACACTAATAAAGTGAAACCTAAAAATTCAAACTTTCCCTGACACTGAACCATTAATCCTTGAAGGCCCAATCGTGGGGAGCCTACTAAGGCTAGGTCATGGATGAATCCTGTACAGTATCAAATTAATCCAACCAAAAAAATTTGAAGCTCTTTCATTACATGTGTATTCTGTTTTCTCCTAATGCACCCAGAGATAAAGCTGTTAATTCATCTTAGGGCTACTTCCATGGAAAACACCAGATTCTGCTCACTGAAAATTGATGGATTTTGTGAAGATTCAAGCAGATAGCCCAAACACTGTTTGATTTCCAGCTTTATTACATTGACCCCTACATGTAAAAAAGAAGAGAAACCTGAAAATTGAAACTTTTCCTGAAAGAAAACCCTTTATGTAGGAGGCCCAAACATTTGGAGTATAGTCAAAATAAAAAAAGATGAATCCTGCAGAGTATCACAGAAATTTGAAAAGCAAAGTAACTCTTATCTTAACACTAGGTCTAATCCTAGTCCTAACACTAACCCTAACACTATCTTTAACCTGTTAAAGTCCCTTTGATCCTAGAAGTCCCACACTTGGGTGGCCAAGTTGGGTAAGCGAACCGATGAATCTTTCACAATATCAAAGAAGTCTAACCAAATAATTGGGGAGGTAGTTCAGTACATGCATATTTCCCTGATTTCTCCTAAAGTGCTCTCACATAAAGTTGATTTGCATGCTTCATCTTAGGGCTACTGTTACAAGGAATAAATCAGAGAATGTCAATAGAAAACTGATGGAGTGTGTGAGCATTGAAGTAGCTAGCACCAACCCTGTTGGATTTACAGCTCCATTTCCATTTACACGCATAGGTCAAAATGAAATGAAAACTTAAAATACAAACTGTTCAGGAGAGCAAACTCTTGACATAAGAGGTCCAAACCTAAAGAATATATTAAGGCTCGGTAAAAGTTGAATTCTGCTCAGTATCAAAGAAATTTGAACAAAACTAAATCTAATGAAATATTAGCTGTAAATCTATCCCTAAACTAATACACAATCTAACCTAACCTGTTTAGAAAACCATTGATCAGAGTAGTCCCCAAATAAAGGAGCCCAGTGGGGCAAGCTAACAGATGAATCCTGTGCAGTATCAAAGAAACCTGACCAAATAACTGGGGGAGGTATTTCATTACGTGCATATTTCCCTGTTTTCTCCTAATGTGCACTTGGATAAATAATTTTTTCATGCTTCAGTTTAAGGTACTTGCACAAGGAACAACCAGAGAGTGCCCACAGAGAGCTGATTGAGTGTGTGAAGTTTCAAGCAGCTAGTACTAACTCTATTTGATTTCCAGCTCCATTTTCATTCACATCTATAGGCCATAATAAAGTGAAATCTAAAAATTCAAACTGTTCCTGACAGTGAACTGGCAAACCTTGAAAACTCAAACTTGGGGATCATACTAAGACTAGGAAAAGGATGAATCCTGTACAATATCAAAGTAATCCATGCAAAAAAAAAAAATTGAAGCTTGCTCCTAAAGTGCTCACAGATAAAGCTGTTTCTTTCTAATTAAGCTTTGGACTACTCTCACAAGAAAAAAAAAAAAAAAAAAAAGGAGAGCATGTGCCCTGAGAACTGGTTGAGTGTGTGAAGTTTCAAGCAGGTAGTACAAACCCTGTTTGAGTCCAGCTCCATTTCCATTCACCCTTATAGGGCAAAATGTGGTGAAAGATGCAAACTAAAGCTACTCCTGAGAGCAAACCCTTTTACTAGGAGGCCCAAATATGGGGAGCATACTAAGAAGAGAGAAAAAAGAATCCTGCTCAGTATTCATAAAGTTGAAAAAAACTAACACTAACCCTAACACTAGTTCTAACCCTAACTCTAACCATAACACTAAGCCTAACCTGTTAAGAGAACCTTTGATCATAAAATTTTAAACTTGGGGAGACTAGTGTGACAAGCTTACATATGAATCCTGCACAGTATCAAAGAAATCTTACCAAATATTTTGGGGAGGTATTTCAGTACATGCATATTGCCCTGTTTTCTCCTAAAGTGCTCTTGGATAAACTTGTTTTGCATGCTTCAGCTTATCACTACCTTTATAAGGAAGAAACCAGAGAGTGCCCACAGACAACTGATTGAGTATGTGAAGTTCCAACCAGCTAGCACCAACCCTCTGATTTCCAGCTCCATTCTCATTTTCTTATATAGGTCAAAATGAAGTGAGATATTAACAACAAACTATTTCCAACAGCGAACCATTGAACCGAGAAGGCCTCAAACTGGGGCCCATAGTGAGGCTAGGTAAAAGATAAATCTTCCCAGTATCATAGAAATTTGAAGAAAACAAACGCTAACCCTAACACTATTTCTAAAGCTAGCCCTAACCCTCAACCTAACACTAACACTTACCTGTTTAGAGAACCATTGATCCTAGAAGTGCCAACCTTGGGGAGCCTAGGGGAGCAAGCTAAAAGATGAATAGTGTGTAGTATCAATGACATCTGATCAAATTGTTGGGAGACTTACTTCAGTACATACATGTTTCTCTGTTTTCTCCTTAAGGGCTCTCAGATACAGTTTCTTTTGCATGCTTCATCTTTGGTCTACCTTCAAAAGAAAGAAACTAGAGAGTGCCCACTGAGAACTAATTGTGTGAAGTTTCAAACACCTCTGGCGAACCCTATTTGATTTCCAGCTCAATTTTCATTAACATCAATAAGCCATAATGAAGGGAATCCCAAAATACAAACTGTTCCTGACAGTGAACCATTGAACCGACAAGGCTCAAACCTGTGTAGCATAAAAAGGCTAAGTACAAGATGAATCCTTTCCAGTACCATAGAAATTTGAAGAAATCTAGGGCCGCATGGGTGCTCTCGGCGCAGATGGAAGGCTGGGCTGTGCAGTTTCTCTGGGCACTGACAGCACTCTCAGCCACACAGGCACTCTCTGCACACACGGAAGGCAGCACAGAACACAGAGTCTTTGCTTGAGAATCACCAGAACGAGCTGTGGACACAGCACAAGTCACTCCAGAACCACCCACCTCTCCAAACACCATACATGGGTAATAGATGGAACCCATCTTGCAAAACCTTACTTGCCATCTATCACTGGGCGTGGCTACCAGCTGGGTTCTGCAGCTTATCAGGTACCCAGTTTCCAACTCCCCTACCTCCAGCTGTGATAACTCAAGATTTTTCACACAAGGTTTTTTGGAGGTGTAGCTATCAATGAGGAACAGCAACTGTACACACACCTGGTTTCCAATTCAGAGACCAAAAGTAGGGAGGCTCCAGGTAGAAGCTCAAGCCCTCTCACCCTGGCTACCTCCTCCACCCTGAGCAAAGAGACTCAAGCTAGGAATAGAAAACTCCATCTAATGTAAGAAAAGAAAACAGAGTTCTGAGAGCCTTTTTTTCTTACTTACTTTTCTTTTCTTGCTCTTCTCATCCATTCTTCTCTACCCTTCCCCCTCTGGTCCTTACAACCTCAACATATATGAAACCAAGTACTCTCCATGAAATCAGACTTTAAGATCTGAATCACTAGAATTGTATAATTTAGAGGAATTGCATAGGCCCCATCTCACCACCTGTTTATTTGCTCTTATTTTATTTCTCCCTCTCTTTCTTTATTTCCTTGTTATTTTTCTTATTTTTTCTTCCTACCTCTATCCCACTTTCAACCTCCTAACTTTTACTATTTATACATTGGGCAATTTTATGAATACAGACAAGCATTTTGAATTTATACCTTCTTCCATGAATCCCCCGTCTAGTCATTAGTGTTCTCCTCCAAAGTTGCTAAGTTAGATTAATGACATACCCTCATTCCTTTCCCCCTTAACATAGAATCCTACCCCTGACCCTCAGTTCTCAATACACTACCAGAAATGGTATGCCTTTTATGAAACTAATGACTATATTCTAAATAATAATTGAAGCCAACACCTGTAGACACAGAGTCTAAATATAAATGTATTTATAATGGTTAGGTTTAGGCTTCGGGTTAAGGTTAGATTTAGAGTTAGGTTTGGATCTATGGTTAGGGCTAGGGCTAAGGGTAGGGCAAGGGTTAAGACTAATGTTTGGGTTAGGTGTAGGATTATGGTAAGGGATAGGGTTAGAACTAGTGATAGGGCTAGTATGAGAGTTAGAGTTAGTCTTAGAGCTAGGACTAGGGTTAGGGTTAGGGTTAGGGATAGGGCTAAATTAGGGCTACTGTTAGTGTTAGGTATAGGCCTTGGGTTAGGGTTGGAGTTAGGATTACATTTAGGATAATGTATTGGGTTATAGCTAGTTTGAGGACTAGGGCAAGGGTTAGTATTAGGGTTAGGGCTAGGATTAAGTTTATGGTTATGATTAAAGCTAGGTTTAGGGCCAGGATGAAGGCTAATGTTTGTGTTAGGATTAGGGCTAGTATTAGGGCTAGGGCTAATGTCAGGTCTAGTGTTACAGTTAGGGATAGATTTTGTGTTAGGTGTATACTAAGGGTCAGATTTAGAACTAGGGTTATTATTAGGGTCAGGATCAAGGTGAGGTTTGGGTTAGGTTAGGGTTTATGTTTAGGGCTTGAATTAACTTTAGGGATTCAGGTTAAGGTAATGAAATAATTAGGTTTAGGGTTTAGGTGTGGTTTAGTGTAATGGGTAGGGTTATGGTTAGGCCTAGGGTTAGAATCAGTGTTATCATTAGGGTAATTGATAGGGTTAGAAATAACTTTAGGGGTAGGATTATGAATAGGTTTAGGGCTTGGTTTGTGGTAGTTTAGGGTGTAGGTGTGGTTTAGTGTAATAGATATGATTAGGGTTAGGCCTAGGTTTAGCATAATGAGTTATCATTAGGGTAATGGATGGGGTTAGACCTAAGATTAGGGTACGGTTATGTATTGGATTAGGGCTTTTCGTGGGTTAGGGTTATATTTACGTTTAGGGTTAAAGCTAGGTTTAGTGCCTGAGGATGTGGCTCAAGAAGTAGCATGCTCGCCTGCCATGTGCAGGGCGCTGGGTTTGATTCTCAGCACCACATACCAATAAAATAAAGATGTTGTGTCCACCGAAAACTAAAAAATACATATTAAAAAAACTTGGTTTAGGACTTGGATTGAGCCTAGGTTTTGTGTTAGGTTAGGGCTAGGGTTAAGGCTACGGCTAATGTACAAAGCAGCATTATGATTAGAGCTAGTGGTAGGGTCAGGGATAGGGCTATGTCAAGTGTTAGGTTTAAATTTGCGGTTATGATGATGTTTAGAGCTAGGTTTAATGTTAGGGTCAGAGTCAGAGTCCAGATTAGTTTTCAGGTCAGGGTCAGGACTAGAATTAGAGATAGGATTAGGGCTAGGTATAGGGTTATGGTTATGATTTGGTTTTGTTTTAGGGCTAGGGGTAGAGTTAGGGCTAGTTTTAGAATTAGCACTAGTGTTAGTGTGAGGTTTAGTCTTAGGTTTAGGCTTATATTTAGAGTTAGGTTTAGATCTAGGCTTTGAGCTAGGGGTAAGGGTAGGGCTACGATTAGGGCTAAGTTTAGGGCTAGATATTGTCTGATGGTAAGGGATATAGGGTTAGAAATAGGTATAAGGCTAGGGCGAGAGTTTGAGTTAGTCGTAGGACTAGGGTTAGGGTTGGGTTAGGGTTAGGGCTAAATTAGGTCTGGGATTAAGAATACGGTTAGTGTTAGGGTTAGGCCTTGGTTGAGGGCTGGGGTTAGTGTTAAGGTTAGGGTTAGGGTTAGGTTTAGGTTAAGGGATGGGATTATAGCTACTTTTAGCACTAGGGTGAGGATTAGAGTTAGGGTTTGGTTATGGTTACATTTATGATTAAGACGAGGTTTATAGCTAGAATGTGGGCTAAGGTTTTTAGTAGGATTAGGGCCAGGATTAGAGCAAGGGCTAATGTCAGGTCTAGGGTTACAGTTAGGGGGAGTTTTAGGGTTAGGTTTATAGCTAGGTCTATTTTAATGGTCAGGATTCTTGTTAGGGTCAGGTTTAGAGCTATGGGTATTATTGGGGTAAGGGTCAGGATAGGGTTTTTATTAGATTAAGGTTTAGGGTTAAGGCTCAAGTTATCATTATGGTTATGAATAGGTTAATGATAGTTTTAGGTTTAGAGTTGAGGTTAGGTGTAGGGCAATGGATAGGGTTAGGATTAAGTATAGGATTAGGGTTCAGTCTATGGTTAGCATAAGGCTTAGGGTTATCATTAGGGTAATGTAGTAGGGCTAGTGTTATGCTTAGTATTAGGTCTAGGGTTACGCCTGGGTTTAGGTTTAGGGCTAAGTTTAGGGTTATGGTTAGCTTTAGTGTTAAAGCTAGGGTTGGGCTTAGGTTAGGGCTAGATATTGCAATAGGTTAAGGCTATGGCAAATGTAAGAACTTTTTTATTATTAGGGCTAAGTTTAGAGTTAAATATAGAACTAAGTATAGTTTTATGGTTAGGTTTAGGGTTAGGGTGATGTTTAGAGATAGGGTTAGTGTTAATATCAGGGTCAGTTTTCAGTTTAGGGTATGGTTAATGGTAAAGCCAGAATTAGGACTAGGTATAAAACTAGTGGAAGTGTTAGTTTTTGGCTTTAGGCTAAGGGTTATTATTAGGGCTAGAGCTAAGTTTTTCTTTAGGTCTAGGGCTAGCGTTATGGATAGTTTAGGATTAGGTTTAGGTCTAGGGCTAGTGTTAGGGTTAGGTTTAGGTATAAGGTTACCAAGAGGGCTAATGTTAGGGTTTGGTTTAGGGTTAGGTTCAGGTTTAGACCTATGATTAGTGTTAGGGTCAGAATAAGGGTCAGAGTTAGGGTTAGGGTTTGGGTTATGGTTAGAGCTAGAATGAGGGCTAGGGTTAGGACAACTAATAGGGTTAGGGTTTTGGTTAAGTTGAGGAATAGAATTAGGATTAGGATTAGAATTAGCATTAGGTTTAGGATTTGGCATAAGGTAAGGGATAGGGTTAGAGCTAGGGTTAGGGCTAGGGTTAGGGTTAAAGCTCGGTTTAGGGCTCAGATTAGGGCTAGTTTTGTGTTAGGGTTATGGCTAGGGTTAGAGCAATGGCTAATGTAAGAAGTATGGTATATAGGGTTAGTTTTAGGGTTATGGTTATGGGTTAAATCTCTAGTGTTAGGATTATGTTTAAGGGTAGGTTTAAATATAGAGCTAATGTTAGTGTTAGGTTAATAGTCAGGGTCAGGTTTAGTTTTAGGGTTAGGGTTAGTACTCGAATTAAGCCTAGGATTACTGTAAGGGTTCGGTTTAAGGTTAGGGTTGTGTTTAGAGCTAAGGTGAGTGTTAGGATATGAGTCAGAGTTAGGGATAGTATTAAGGTTAAGATTAAGACTCCAATTAGGGCTAGGTTAATGTCTAGGTGTAGTTTTAAGGTTTGGTTTAAGTTAAGGTTTAGGGTTAGGGCTCTTGCTCAGTTTTGTTTTACTGCAAGGGTTAGTGTTATTGCTAGTTTTATGATTAGCATTCGGGCTAGGGCCAGTGTTAATGTTAGGCTTAGGTTTAGGGTTAGGGTTAGATTTAGAGTTAAGGTTAGATCTAGGGTTAGGACTAGGAATAAGGATTTGGCAATGGTTATGGCTAGGTTTAGGGCTAGGTTAAGGATTACGGTAATGGATAGTGTTAGTAGAAGGGACAGGGCTACTGTGAGAGTTAGAGTTAGTCTTAGGGCTAGGGTTAGGGTTAGGGTTAGGGATAGGATTAAATTAGGGATAGGATTAGGGCTAGGATTAGTGTTTACCTTAGGCCTAAAGTTAGGGTTAGGGTTAGGTTTAAGTTTAGGATAAGGAATGGCATTATAGCTAGGCTTAGAGATAAGGTGAAGGTTAGAATTAGGGTTAGGGCTATGGTTAGGTTAGGGTTAGGGTAATGATTAAGGCTAGGTTTGGGGCTAGGATGAGGGCTATGCTTTATTTTAGTGTTAGGGCTAGGATTAAGCCTAGGGCTAATATCAGATCTAGGGTTACAGTTAAAGATACTTTTAGGGTTAGGTTCATGCCTACCTATAATGAAAGGGTTAGGTATAGCTTTAGGGTCAGGTTTAGATATAGGGTCAAGGTCTGGGTTAGAAGTTTGGGATAGGATAAGTTTTAAAGTTAGGACTCGAATTAGCATCATGGTTAGTGTTAGTGTAATTATAATATGAGGTTTAGGGTTTAGGTTTGGTTTAGAATAATGCATATGTTTAGGATTAGGGATAGGGTTAGGTTTAGGCCTAGAGTTACAGTTATTGCAATGGATAGGTTTAGGGATATATTTAGGGCTAGGGTAATGGTTTTGACTAGGGTTAGCATTAGGATTAGGTTTAGGGTTAAAGCTCGGTTTAGTTCTTGGATTAGGGCTAGGTTTTGGGTTAAGTTAGTGCTAAGGTTAGGGGTAAGGCGAATGTTAGTATCAGGGTTACAATTAGGGTTAAATTTAGGGTTAGGGTTAGTGGTAGGTCTAGTGTTCGGTTTAGGGTTAGGGTTAGGGTGATGTTTAGACTAGGGTTAGTATTATGGTCACGTCAGGGTCAGTGTTAGTTCTAGCTTTCAGCTTAAAACTAGAATTAGAGCTAAGGTTATGTTTAGAGTTAAGGGTTTGTTTAGGTTAAGGGTTAGAGTTACTGCTATGGCTCAGTTTTGTTTTAGGGCTAAGTTTAAAGTTAGATTTAGAGTTATGGTGCGGGTTAGGCTAAGGGTTAGGGTTGGATTTAGAGTTAAAATTAGATCTAGGTTAGGGCTAGAGCTAATGATAGGGCTACGGTTAGGGCTGGGTTTAGGGCTAGAATTAGGGTTTCTGTAAGTGATAGGGTTAGAACTAGGGATGGGGCTAGGGTGAGAGTTAGTCGTAGGGCTAGGGTTTGAGCTAGGGTTATGAATAGGACTAAATTAATGCTAAGATTAGGGCTAGGGTTAGTTCCTGGGTTAGGTCTAAAGTTAGGTTTAGGGTTAGGATTAAGGCTAGGTTTAGGGGTGGGGTTTGTGTTAGGTTTAGGGCTAGGATTAAGGCTATGGCTAATGTCAGGTCTAAGCTTATGGTTGGGGATAGTTTTAGGATTAGTGTTTATAGCTAGGTCTAGTGTAAGGGTTAGGTTTAGTATAAAAGTCATCCTTGGAGCTATGAGATTTATTAGGATCAGGGTCAGTGTTAGAGTTTGTTTGAGGTTAGGTTTTAGGGTTAGGGCTTGAATTAGCACTAGGGTGTGGGTTAGGGTAATGATAGGTTTTGTTTAGAGTTAGCATTAGGTTTAGGATAATTGATAGGTTTAGGGTTGGCAATAGGTTTAAGGTTAGGCCTAGGGTTCACATTAAGGTAAGGGTTATGGTTAGTATAATGGATAGGATTAGAGTTACGTTTAGGGCTAGGTTTATGGTTAAGAAGAGGTCTTGAATTAGAGTTAGGGTTAGGGTTAAAACTAGGGTTAGGCTTAGGTTTATGTTTAGCATAAGGGGTTGGTTTTGATCTGTGGTTAGGGCTAGGGTGAGGGTTAGGTTTAGGGTTACTTCTAGAGATAAGATTATAGTACTCATAGGGTTAGGGTAAGGATTAGGGCTAGAGACATCATTAGGGATAGGGTTAGGTTTAGGGTAATGTATATGATTAGATGTAGATTTAGGGCTATGTTTAAATTAGACTGAGGTTTAGGCTTAGAGTTAGGGCTATGGTTATGTTTAGGTTTATAGTAAGGGTTAGGGTTTGAGCTAGGGTTAGGTCTATGGCAAGTGTAAGATTTAAGGTTAGGTCTAGGGTTAGTTTCCAGTTAGTCTTAGGTTTAGCATTAAGCCTAGGATTATCAATATGGTAAGGTTTAGGTTTAGAGTAATGAGTAGGTTTAGAGCTAGGTGCAGGGCTAGGGTTAAGTTTAGAATTAGGGATAGGGTTAGGGTTAGATTGAGGGATATGTTTAGGTTTATGTTTAGAGAAATGTTTAGGCTTTGAGCTAGGATTAGGACTAAGGCGAGGGTTAGGTTAGGGTTACTGCTAGGGTTAGGGTTAGGGTTAGGTTTATGCTTAAGGCTTGATTTAGGCCTAGGACTATCTCTAACTTTTGTGTTAAGTTTAGGGCTAGGGTTAGGGCTATGGGTAATGTAAGAGATAGGGTTATGTTCAGGGCTAGCTGTAGGGTTAGGGTTATGGCTAGGTCTAGTGTTCGGTTTAGATAAGCGCTAGGGTTACTCTTAGTGTTGGGTTTAAGGTGAGGGCTGTGTTTAGAGCTAGGGTGACTTTTAGGATATCAGTCAGGTCAGGGTGTGCTTGAAGGTTAGGGTTATGACTTGAATTAGGGCTAGGGTTACTGTTTGGGTTTGGTTTAATTTTAGCGTGGTCTTTAGAGCTAGGGTCAGTGTTAGGATATGAGTCAGGGTCAGGGTAAGTTTTAAGGTTAGGGTTAGGACTTGAATCAGGGCTAGAGTTTTCTCTAGGTATAGTGTTAGGGTTTGGTTTAAGTTAAAGTTTAGTGTTAGGGCTGTTGCTCAGTTTTGTTTTAGGCTTTGGGCTAGTTATAAGATTAGCATTAGGGTTAGGGCTAGTGTTAGTGTTAGGCTTAGGGTTAGATTTGGATTTAGCGTTAGATCTAGGATTAGGGCTAGGTCTAAGTATTGGGCAAGGGTTAGGGCTAGGGTAATGGTTACGGTAACAGATAGGGTTAGAAGTAGGGCTAAGGTTAGGGTGAGAGTTAGAGTTAGTCTTAGGGCTAGGGTTTTGGTCAGTTTTATGGATAGGGCTAAGTTAGGGCTGGTATTAGGGCTAGGGTTAGTGTTCAGCTTTGGCCTAGTGTTAGGGCTAGGGTTATAGTTAATTTTAGGATAAGTTATGGTGTTATAGCTAGGTTTACAGGCATGGTGAGGTTTAGAATTAGGGTTAAGACTAGGGTTAGGGTTAGGATTATGATTAAGGCTAGGTTAAGGGCTAGGATGAGGGCTAGGGTTTGTTGTAGGTTTAGATCTAGAATTAGGGCTAGGGATAATGTCAGGTATAGTGTTACAATTTGTAGTATATTTAGGGTTAGGTTTGTGTCTATGCCTAGTGTAAGGGTTAGGCTTTGGGTAAGGGTCAGGTTTAGAGCTAGGTGTATTTTTAGGGTCAGGATCATTGTTAGGGGATTTTTTAGGTTAAGTTTTAGGGAAAGGGCTCAAATGAGCATTAGGGTTAGTGTTAGGGTTATGGTAATTGATTGGGTTAGGTTTAGGTTTCATGGTAGTTTTAGGATTTGGAGAGCATTAGGGTTAGCAAAAGGGTTAGGGTTATGCCTAGGGTTAGCATTAGGATTAGGTTTATCATAAGGATAATATATAGGGTTAGATCTATTGTTAGGGCTAGGGTTAGGTTAGAATTAGTGCTAGAGTTAGGTTAGGTTTTGGGTTAGAGCTATTAATCCTAGCTTAGCTTTAGGGTTAGGTTTATATATAGGGTAAAGTTTAGGTTTTTGCGGTAGGGTTGGGTCTAGGACAAGGGTTAGGTTTAGGGTTATGGTCAGGGTTAGGTTTATGGTTAGGGCTAGGATTTTCATTAGGGTTAGGATTAGGTTTAGGGTAATGGATTGTGTTACATGTAAGGTTAGCTTTATTGTTAAGGTTAGGTTTAGGTTTAAATTTAGTTTTAGGGCTAAGTTTACTGTTGATTTTAGGGTCAGAGTTAGGGTTTGAGTTAGGGTTAAGACTATGGCAAGGTTTAGGTTTAGGGTTAGGTCTAGGGTTAGGTTTATGGTTAGGGTTAGGGTTTCAGTTAGGGTTATGGATAGGGTTATCATTAAGTTTAGGGTTAGAGTTAGGGTAATGGCTAAAGGTAAAACTAGTGTTAGGTCTAGGGTTAAGGTTATAATTACGGCTCTGGTTACGTTATGGTTAGGGATTGTGCTAGGGTTATGTTTTGTCTAAGGGTTAGGCTTTGAGCTCAAGTTCGGACTAAGGTGAGGATTAGGGTTAGGGTTAGGACTAAGGTTAGGGTTATGCTTAGGGTAGGTTTAGGCCTCGATTAGGGTTAGGGTTATTTAAGTTTTGTGTTAGGTTTAGCCCTAGGGTTAGTGCTATGTGTAATGTAAGTTCTAGGGTTCTGATTAGAGCTAGTTTTAGGGTTAGGCTTAATGCTAGGTCTAGTGTTAGGTTTAGGTTTGTGGTTAAGGTAAGGTTTAGAGCTAGGTTTAATGTTAGTGTCAGGGCCAGTATTCAGGTTAAAGTTAGGGTTAGTGTAAAATCCAGAATAGTACTAGGGTTAGGTCTAGTGTCAGGGTTAGTGTTTGGTTTAGGTTAAGGTTTATCCATAGGGCTAGCACTAAGTTTTTGTTTAGGTCAGGGGCTCGAGTAATAGCTAAATTTAGAATTAGGTTTAGGTATGGGGCTAGTGTTAGGTTTAGATTTAGGTATAAGTTTACTGGTAGGGCTAGTTTCAGGTTTCGGTTTCTGTTAAGGTCAAATTTAGACCTATAATTAGTGTTAGGGTCAGAATAAGGGTGAAGGTTAGGGTGAGGTTTGGGGTTAGGATTAGATCTAGAATAAGGGCTGGTGTTAGGACTAGTAATAGGGTTATTGTTTGGGTTTGGCTAAGGATTAGGATTAGGACTAGAGTTAGCATTATGAATAGGGTTTGGCTTATGGTAATGGATAGAATTAGTGCTAGGGTTAGGGCTAGGATTAGATTTATGTTTAGGACTAGTTTTAGGGTTAGGTTTAGCATTAAATCTAGTGTTAGGGTTAGGGTTAGGGTTTGGCTAAGGCCAATGTAAGAACTAAGGTTATGATTATGGTTAGTTTTAGGGTTATGGTTTCGGCTAGGTCTAGTGTTAGCATTAGTTTTAGGGTTAGGGTGATATATAGAGCTAGGGTTTGTGAATGAGGGTTAGTTGTAGGCCTAGGACTCGAATTAGAGCTTGGGTTATGGCTAGTTATGTGTTAGGGTTTGGTTTAAGTTAAGATTTAGTGTTAGAACAATGGCTAGGTTTTATTTTAGGGCTAGAGCTTGGATTAGGGCTAGTTTTAAGATTAGCAATAGAGTTAGAGCTAGTTGTAGAATGAGGTTTCGGCTTAAGATTAGGGTTAGATTTAGAGTTATGGTTAGATCTAGGGTTAGAGCTATGGCTAGCATTAGGGCTCAGGTTAGGGCTATTGTGAGGGTTATGGTAATGAATAGGGTTATAAATAGAAGGGCTAGGGTGTGAGTTAGAGTTAGTCATAGGCCTAGGGTTAGGGGTAGGGTTATGGTTAGGGTTCAAATAGGGCTAGGATTAGTGCTATGATTAGTGTTAGGGTTAGGCCTATGGTTAGGGCTAGGGTTAGGGTTAGTTTTAGGGGAAGGGATGGGGTTATATAGCTAGGTTCAGTGCTAGGGTGAAGGTTATATTTAGTGATAGGGATTGAGTGAGGATTTCATTTAGGATTAAGTAGGTTTAGGGCTCGGATGAGGGCTATGGTTTGTGTTATGGTTAGGGCTAGGATTAGGGCTAGGGATAATGTCAGGTCTAGGGTTATGCTTAGGGATAGTGATAGGGATAGGTTTATGGCTAAGTCTAGTGTAAGGATTAGGTTTAGTGTAGGGCTCAGGTATAGAGCTAGGTTATTATTAGGGTCAGAGTATGAGTTATGGTTTGGTTTGGGTTAAGGCTTACAGTTAGGGCTCAAAATAGCATGAGAGTTAGGGTTGGGGTTAGGGTACTGGATAGAGTTAGATTTACAGTTCAGTTTAGGTTTAGAGTAATATATAGGATTAGTGTTAGGGACAGGGTTAGGGTTAGGCCAAGGGTTAGATTTGGTTTAAGCTAAACAAGTAAATAGGTTTAATGCTAGTGTTAGGGCTTCGGAAAAAGTTAGCATTAGGGCTAGGATTTGGGTTACTCCTAGGGTTAGTGATAGGGTTCGGTTTAGGTAAGTGTTAGGGTTCCAGCTGGGTTTAGGGCTAGGGCAAGGGTTAGGGTTAGAATCAGGGTTACAATTAGGGCTACGATTAGGATTAGGGTTAGGGTTAGGGCTAGGGTTAGCATTATGTTTCGGGTTATGTTTTAGGTAATGGATAAAGTTAGAGCTAGTATTTGGGATATGGTTACACTTAGGATTAGGGATAGGGTTAGGGTTAGGTTTAGAGCTAGGGTTATCTTTACAATAAGGGTTAGAGTTTTAGTTAGGGTTAGGGCTAGGGAAGCATTAGGTTTAGAGTTTGTGCTAGGGTTAGGATTAAGGTTATGCTTAATTCTAGGTTTAGGGCTTGTATTAGGCCTAGGTTTTGTGTGAAGTTTATGGCTAGTGTTAGGGCTATGGGTAATTTAAGAGGTCGGGTTATGTTTATGGCTAGTTTTTTGGGTCAGGGTTATAGATATGTCTAGTGTTCGGTTTAAGTTTTGAGAAAGGATAAGGATTAGAGATAGGTTTTGTGTTAGAGTAAGCATCAGTGTTCGGGTTAGCATTGGGTTTATTGTTAGGGCTAGAATTTGAACTAGGGTTAGGTCTAGAGCTAGGGTTAGTCTTAGCATTAGGTTAATGGTTATTTTAGGCTATGGGTAGGTTTTTGTTTAGGACTAGGGCTAGAGCTATGGCTATATTTAGGATTAAGTTTGGGTCTAGTTCTAGTGTTATGGTTAGGTTTAGGTATAGGTTTACTGGTAGGGCTAGTGTTAGGGTTCGGTTTAGTGTTTAGGTCAGGCTTTGAACTACGGTTAGTGATAGGGTCAGCATAAGGGCAAGGGTTGGGCTTAGGCTTCAGGCTAGGTTAGAGATAGAATGAGGGCTAGGATTAGGACTAGTAATATAGTTAGTGTTTGGGGTAAGCTAAGGATTAGGTTAAAAGTAGGGTAGCATTGGGGTGAGAGTTTGTTAGGGTAAGGTTTAGGTTCAGAATTAGGGTTAGATTTAGAGTTAGGGTTAGTTCTAGGTTTAGGACTATGTTTCAGGTTAGGACAAATTTAGGGCTAGTGTTAGGGTTAGGCATGTTTGGTACTAGAAATAGGTCTAGGGCTAGAGTTAGTGTTAGTCTTAGGGCTATGGTTAGAGTTACGGTTACAGTTAGCAATAAATTAAGGCTAGGATTTGAGCTATGGTTAGTGTTAGGTTTAGGCCTAGGGTTAGGGCTAGGGTTAGTGTTAGTGGTAGTGTTAGGGTTAGGGTTAGGGATAGGGGAAAAGATGTGGTTACACCTAGGTTCAGAACTAGGGCAAGGGTTGAAATTAGGGTTTGGGATAGGATTAGTGTTCGGGTTAGGATTAAGGCTAGGTTTACGATTAGGATGAGGGCTCGGGTTTGTCTTAGGTTTAAGGCAAGAATAAGGTAGAGTGCTAATGTCAGGTCTAGGGTTACATTTAGGGATACTGTTAGGGTTAGTTTTATGGCTAGCTCTAGTTTAAAGGTTATGTTTAGGGTAAGGGTCAGTTTAGAGCTAGGTGTGTTATTAGAGTCAGGGTCTTGCTCAGATTTTGGGTTAGGTTTTGGTTTATTATTAGGGCTCAAAGTAGCATTAGGGTTAGGTTTAGAGTTAGGGTTAGAGTAATTGATAGTGTTACGTTTAGTGTTCATTTTAGGTTTACGTAAGGATAAGTTTAATATTAGCGAAAGGTTTGTGGTAAGGCCTAAATGGATAGGGTTAGATTTAGGTTTAGGACTAGGGTTCGTGTTAGGTTTAGCGTTAACTGTTAGGGTTTGTGCTAGGATTAGGACTATGGCAAATGTTCGGTTTACAGTTAGGTCTAGGGTTAGGTTTAAAGTTAGGGTTAGTGAGGGTTTAGGGTTAGGACTAGGTTAAGTTTACAGTTAGGGTTACAGTATGTTTAGGTTTAGGGCTAGTGTTATTATGATGTTTATAATTAGGGTTAGGGTAATGGGTGGGGTTAGAGCTATGTTTAGAGCTATGTTTGGGTTAGGCTTATGTTTAGGGTAATGGATAGGTTTAGGTTTAGGATTATTGTTAGGATTAGGGCTAGGGTTAGTTTTATGTCTAGGGTTAGTGTTAGGGTTAGGTTTAGGGTAAGTGTTAGAGTTTGTGCTATGGTTAAGGCTAAGTTGATGGTTAGGGTTAGTATCAGGTCTATTTACGATTAGGGTTAAGTTTAAAGCTAGGGTTATCGTTAGGGTTAGGTTTATGTTTAGGGTAATGGATAGGGTTAGAGCTAGAGTTAGGTCTAGGATTATGGTTGGGATTAAGTCTATGGTTAGGTTTAGGGTTAGGGCCAGATTTAGGTTTAGGTTTAGGTTTAGGGTAATGGTTAAGGCTAAGGTTAGGGTTAGGGTTAAAACAAGGTGTAAGGCTCAGTTTAGGGATAGATTTTGCGTTAGGTTAAGGCTATGGCTAATGTATGAACTAGAGTTATGATTAGGGCTACTTTTAGGGTTACAGTTAGGGCTAGTACTAGTTTTAGGTTTATGTATACTTTTAGAGCTATGTTAGAGCTAGGGTTAGTTTAAGGTCAGAGTCGGGCTCAAGGTTAGTTTTAGGGTTAGGTTAGGACTGGAATTAGGGCTAAGGTTTGGGCTAGGTGTAGGGTTAAGTTTTGGTTTAGATAAGTGTTAATGTTAGGGCTATGGCTTTGTTTTATTTTAGGGTTGAACTAGATTAGGTCTAGTTTTCAGATTAGTGTTACTGTTAGAGCTAGTGTTAATGTGAGGCTTAGGCTTAAGTTTAGGGTTGGAGTTAGAGTTATGGTTAGTTTTAGGGTTAGGGCTAGGGCTAGTGTTAGGGCTAAGGTTAGGGCAAGAGTCAGAGTTATGTTAAGGGATAGGTTTAGATCTAGGAATAGGGCTAGGGCAAGAGTTAGAGTTAGTCTTAGGGGTAGTGGTAGGATTAGGGCTAAATTAGGGCTAGGATCAGGTCTAGTATTAGTGCAAGTGTTAAGTCTAGACTTAGAGTTAGAGTTATATTTGGGTGAAGGGATGGGTTTATAGCAAGGTTCTGAACTAGGGTGAGGGATAAAATTAGGGATAGGGCTAGAGTTCTGGTTCGGGTTTGGATCAAGGTTAGGTTTAGGGCTAGGATGAGGGCTAGATTTTGTGATAGGGTTATGGCAAGAATTAGGGCTAGGGCTAATATCAGGTCTAGGGTTATGGTTAGGGATAGTTTTGGGGTAAGATTTATGGCTAGGTCTAGTTTCAGAGTTAAGTTTAGTGTGAGGTTCAAGTTGAGAGCTAGGGGTATTATAATAGTCAGAATCAGTTTTTGGGTTTGTGTTAGGTTGAGGTTTAGGGTTATGGCTCAAATTAGCATTAGGTTTGAGTAAGGGCTAGTGTAATGGATAAGGTTAGGTTTAGGCTTCAGGTTTGGTTTAGGGCTCAGGTTAGATTTAGTGTAATTGATAGGGTTAGGGTAAGGCCTACGGTTAGCATTAGGTTTATTGTTATCATTAGGGTAATGGAAAGGGTTAGTGCTAGGGTTATGTTTAGGATTAGGTCTAGAGTTAGAGTTAGGGTTAGGGTTAAGGCTAGGGTTAGGTTTAGGGTATGGGTTAGGATTTGAGCTAGGGTTAGTGCTAAGGATAGGGTTAGGCTTAGGATTAGGTCTAGGATTAGGATTAGGGTTACCATTACGTTTAAGGGTATGGACAGGTTTAGATGTTGGGTTAGGTTTAGGGTTAGGTTTAGGTTTAAGACTAGGTTTAGAGTTGAGTTTATCATAATTGTTAGAGTTTGAGCTAGGGTTAGGACTGTGGCAAAGGGTTAGGTTTATGGTTCAGTCTAGGTTTAGGTTTACAGTTAGGGTTAGAATAGGTTTAGGTTTAGGGATAGGGTTATCATGATGTTTATATTTAGGGTTAGGGTTATGGGTAGGGTTCGAGCTTAGGTGAAGTCTAGTTTTAAGTTTAGGATTAGGGCTAGGGTTAGAGTTAGGGTTAGGCTTATCATTTTCTTAAGGTTAGGTTTAGGGTAATTGTCAGGGATTGAGTAAGTGTTAGGGCTATGTTGAGGCTTCAGGTTAGAATCCGGGCTAGGGATTAGGGTTAGGTTTTGGGTTAGACTAAGGATTAGTTTTAGGACTAGGGTTAGCATTATGATTGGGGTTTGACTAGGGTAAAATATATGGTTAGAGCTAGGGTTAGAGCTAGGATTTGAGTTAGGGTTATGGCTAGGTTAGGGTTAGGTTTAGGGTCAATGCTAAGGTTAGGTATCAAAATTTGGCTAGGTTTGGTTAGATTTAGGTTGAAGGTTATGGCTAATATATGATCTAGGGTTATGATTAAAACTTGTTTTAGAATTAGTGTTAGGACCAGGTCTAGTGTTAGGTTAAGTTTTAGGTTTAGGGTGATGTTTAGAGTTAGGGTTAGTGTTAAGGTCAGAGACAGGTTTAGGGGTCGATTTAGGATTAAGTTTAGGATTCAAATTAGGACTAGGCTTACGGGTATATATAAGGTAAGGTTTTGGTTTAGGTAACAGTTTAGGGTTATTTTTATGGCTCAGTTTTGTTTTAGGGCTAAGCCTATGTTTAGGGTTTGTTTTAGGATTAGCATTAAGATTAGGGCTAGTGTTAGGGTTAGGTTTAGATGTAGAATTAGGGTTAGATTTACAGTTAAGTTTAGAACTAGGATTAGGGCAAGGTGTAAGGTTAGGGCTAGGGTAATTCTAGGCTATGGCTAGGTTACGGTAAGTGATAGGGTTAAAATTAGGGCTACGTCTAGGGCAAGAATTATACTTAGTCTTAAAGGTAGGATTAGGGTTAGTTTTAGGATTTTAGCTAGGGTTAGTGTTAGGGTTAGTCCTAGGGTTAAGATTAGGGCTAGGTTTAGTGTTAGGGTGAGGGTTTGGGTTAGGTTTAGGGTAAGCAATGGGGTTATAACTAGGATTAGGGCCAGGGAAAGGGTTAGAATTAGGGTTAGGGTTATGATTAAGGCTAGGTTTTGGGCTAGGATGAGAGCTAGTGTTCATGTTAAGTTTAGGGTTACCGTTAATGTGTTGTTTAGAGCTAGGGTAAGTGTTAGGGTCAAGGTCATTGTTGGGGTTACAGTTAGGTTTAGGGTTAAACCCAATATTATCACTTGAGTTAGGTCTAGGTGTAGGGTTAGTATTTGTGTTAGGTTAAGGTTTATCACTAGGGCTAGGGCTAGGTTTTTGTTTAGGTCTAGGGCTAGAGATATGGCTAGAGTTCTTTTTTTTAGGATTAGGTTTAGGTTTAGGGCTAGTTTTAGGGTTAGGTTTACGTATAGGTTTATTGCTAGTGCTAGTGTTAGGGTTCAGTTTATGGTTAGGGTCAGTTTTAGACATAAGGTTACCTTTAGGATCAGAATAAATATCCGGGTTAGGTTTAGGGTTTGGGTTATGGTTAGAGCTACAATGAGGGCTAGGGTTAGGACTAGTAATAGGGTGAGGGTTTGGGGTAGGCTAAGGATTAGAGTTAGGCCTAGGGTTAGCATTAGGTTTAGGGTTAGCTTAGGGTAAGGGATAGGGTTAGAGCTAGAATTAGGTCTATGTTTAGGGTTAGGGTTAGGGCTAGTGTTAGGTTTAGGTTTAGGGTTAAAGCTATGGTTAGGTCATACATTAAGGCTAGGTTTTGGTTAGAGTTAGGGCTAGTTTTAGAGTTATGGCCAATGTATAGACTAGGGTTACGATTTGGGCTATTTATAGGATTAGGGTTAGGACTAGGTCTAGTGTTAGAGTTAGGTATAACATTTAGAGCTAGGGTTAGTGTTAGGGTCAAATTCAAGGTCAGAGTAGTTTTAGAGCTAGGGTTTGGACCCACATTAGTGTTAAGGTTAGGGCTAGGAGTAGAGTTAGGTTTCAATTTAGGTTAAGTTTTAAAGTTAGGGCTATGGCCTGGTTTTGTTTTAGGGCTAGGGCTATGGTTAGGGCTAATTTGGGGCTTATCATTAGGTTTAGGGCTAGTGTTAGGCTTAGGTTTAGGCTTAGGTTTAAAGTTAGATTTTGATTTAGGATTAAATCTAGGGTTAGGTCAGGGATAAGGTTAAGGCTACTGTTAGGTCTTGGTTTAGGTTTAGGGTTATGGCTTTGTTTTGTGTTAAGTTTAGGGCTAGAATTACAGCTAGGGCAAATGTCAGGTCTAGGATTATGGCTAGGGATAGATTTAGGGTTAAGTTTATGGCTACATCTAGTATAATGGTTAGGTTTATTGGTAGGGTCAGGATTAGAGCTAGGTATATTATCATGGGGAGGGGCAGAGTTAGAATTTGGGTTGGGTTAAAGTTTAGGGATTGTGCTTGAATTAGCATTAGGGTTGGAGTTAGGGTAATGATAGGGTTAGGTTTAGAATTCAGGTTAGGTTTAGGTTAATGAAATAGGTTAGGGTTAGGGATAAGTTTAGGGTTAGGTCTAGGGTTACCATTAGAGTTATGGTTATGGTTAGGGTAATGGATAGGTTTAGAGCTATTGATAGTGCTAGGGTTATGGTTAGAATTCTGGCTAGGGTTAGGGTAAAGTTTAGGGCTACGTACTTGGTTAGGGTTAGGTTTAGGGTTAGGTTTAAAGCTAGGGTTAAGGATCGAATTAGCCCTTGGTTTTGGGTTTGTTAGGGCTAGGATTAAGGCTATGGTAATGTATGAACTAGTGTTGCAATTAGTGCTAGTTTTGGGGTCAGGTTTAGGGCTAGGTCTAGTGTGATGATTAGGTTTAGGGTTAGGGTGATGTTTAGAGCAAGGGTTATGTTAGGGTTAGTGTCAAAGTCAGGGTTAGTTTTTGGGTTAGTGTTAGAACTCGAATTAGGGCAAAAGTTAGTACTAGTTGTATGGTTAGGGTTTGGTTTAGGTTAAGGGTTAGGGATATAGGTTGGTTTTGTTTTAGGGCAAGGGCTATGGTTACAGCTAGATTATGGATTAGCATCAGGGTTAGGGCTAGTGTTAGGTTAAGGTTTAGTTTTAGGGTTAGGGTTAGATTTTGAATTAGGATTTTATCTAGGGTAAGGGCTAGGGCTAGGGCTAGGGCTAGGGTTAGGTTTAGGATGAGGGATAGGGGTATGGTAAGGAATATTGTTAGAACTAGGGATACGGCTAGGTCGAGTATTTTCATTAGTTATAGTGGTAGTCTTAGGATTAGGGTTAGAGTTAGGACTAAACTAGGGCTAGGATTAGGGCTTGGTTTAGGGCTAAATTTGGCCTAGGATTAAGGCTAGGGTTAGTGTTCGACTTAGGGCTAAATTAGGGCTAGTGTTAGGGCTAGATTTAGGGTTAGGGTTAGAGCTAAATTAGGGTTTAGGATTAGGGTTAGTGTTAGTGTTAGGGTTAGGGCTATATTAGGGCTAGTGTTAAGGCTAGGGTTAGTCTTATGGTTAGACTAAGGGGTTGGGCTAGAGTTAGGTTTAGCATTGGTATTAAGGTTAAGTTTAGGGGAATGGGTGGGGTTATAGCTAGCTTTAGTGTTAGGGTGAGTGATAGAATTAGGATTACACCTAGGATTATGTTTCACTTCAGGATTCAGTCTAGGTTTAGGGCTAGGTTAAGGGCTAGGGTTTCTGTTAATTTAATGACTAGGACCAGGTCTAGGGCTAAAATCAGGTCTTGGGTTAATGTTAAAAATAGTTTTAGGGTTAGGTTATTTCTAGGTGAAGTGTAAGAGTTAGGTTTAAGTTAAAGGTCAGCTTTAGGGCTAGGGTTATAATTAGGGTCAAGGTCAGGGTCAGGGTTAGCATTTGGTTTAGCTACAGGTTTAGGGTTAAGGCACGAATTAGCATTAGAGTTAAGTTTAGGATTAGGGAATGGATAGGTTTTAGTTTAGGTTTCCATTATTGTTTATGGTAATGGATGAGTTAGGTTTAGCAATCTGGTTAGGGTTACCAATAGGGTTAGGGTTATGTTTAGTGTAATGGATAGGTTTAGAGCTAGGGCTGGGGCTAGGATAAGGTTTGTATTAAGTCCAGAATTAGGGTTAGGATTAGGGATAGGGCTAGGGTGTGATTTCGGGTAAGTTTTAGGGCTAGGATTATAGTTACTCTTAGCGCTAGGGTTAGGGTTAGGTTTAGGGATGTTTTTGCATGCTTCAGCTTTGGGAAACTTTCACAAGGAATAAACCAGAATGCCCTCATAGAACTGATTGAGTGTGTGCAGTTTTAAGCAGCGAGCACCAACACTGATGACTTCAAGTTCCATTTCCATTTACCCGTATAGGTCAAATGAAGGAAACCTTAAAATACAAACTGTTCCTGACAGCAAAGCATTGAAGGGATAAGGCCCAAACCTGGGGAAAATAGTAAGGCTAGGTAAAAGATGAATTATGCCAAGTATCAAATGAATTTGAACAAAACTCACTCTAATTCTAACACTAGATCTAACCCAACCCTAATCAAATTCTAACCTGTTTAGAGTACCTATGATCAGAGAAGTCCCAAATTGGGGAGCCTAGAGGTGCAACTTAACAGATGAATCTTGTGCAGTATCAAAGAAATTTGATGAAAAATTGGGGGAATTAATTTATATTTGTTCATATTAAGTCCATTCATATTTTCCAGTTTTTTCATAGAGTGCTCATGGATAAATTGTTTTTCATGCTTCAGCTTAATGGACTTTCACAAAGAAAAACCAAAGAGTTCCCACAGAAAGCTGACTGACTGTGTGAAGTTTCATGCAGCTAGCACCAACCCTGTTTTATTTCTAGCTCCATTGCATTCACACCTATAGGCCATATGAAGTGAAACCTAAAAATTCAAACTATTCCTGACACTGAACCATTGAAACTTGAAGGCCCAAACTTGGGGAGCCTACTAATCCTGTACAGTATCAAAATAATCCAACAAAAAACTATTTGAAGCTCTTTCAGTACATGGGTATTGTGTATGCTCCTAAAACTCTCAGAGATAAAGCTGTTACTTTCTACTTCATGTTAGTGCTACTTCCATGGCAAACACCAAAATATGCTCACTGAAAATTGATGGAGTATGTGAAGTTTTAAGCAGCTAGCCCAAACCCTATTTGATTACCAGCTTCATTTCCATTCATGCCTATAGGGTAAAAAGAAGGGAAAAATGAAAATTAAAACTGTTCCTGAGGGCAAATCCTTTATGTAGGAGGGCCAAACATTTGGATGATAGTTAAACAGGAAAAAAATGAATCCTGCACAGTGTCATAGAAATTTGAAAGTAAAACTAACCTTAACCTGTTTAGAGTCCCTTTGATCCTAGAAGTCCCACACTTGGGGAGCCAAGTTGGGTAGGCTAACACATGATTCTTTCACACTTATCAAAGAAATCTGACCAAATAATTGGGTAGGTAGTTCAGTACATGCATATTTTCCTGTTTTATCCTAAAGTGCTCTCACATAAAGTTGCTTTGTATGCTTCAGCTTAGGGCTACTTTTACAAGGAATAAACCAGAGAATGCCCATAGAAAACTGATTGAGTGTGTGAGGTTTGAAGTAGCTAGCACCAACTCTGTTGTATTTCCAGCTCCATTTCCATTTACACGCATAGGTAAAAATGAAATGAAAACTTAAAATACAAACTGTTCAGGAGAACAAACCCTTGACCCAAGAGGCCCACACCTAAAGAATACAGTAAGGCTAGGTAAAAGTTGAATCCTGCCTATTATCCAAAAATTTCAACAAAACTAAATCTATCAAACACTAGCTGTAACCCTAGCCCTAATCTAATACTAAATCTAACCTAACCTGTTTAGAAAACCATTGATCAAAGTAGTCCCCAAATAAAGGAGCCCAGTGGGGCAAGCTAACAGATGAATCCTGTGCAGTATCAAGAAATCTGACCAAATAACTGGCGGATGTATTTCAGTACATGCATATTGCCCTGTTTTCTCCTAAAGTGCTCTTGGATAAAGTTGCATGCTTCAGCTTATGGAAACTTTTACAAGGAAGAAACCAGATTGTGCCCAAAGACAACTGATTGAGAATGTGAAGTTTCAACCAGATAGCACCAACCCTCTGATTTCCAGCTTCATTTGCATTTACCCATATATGTCAAACTGAAGTGAGACATTAAAAACAAACTGTTCCAAACAGTGAACCATCAAACCAAGAAGGCCCCAAACTGGGGCACATAGTAAGGATAGGAATAATAAATCTTCCCAGTATCAAAGAAATTTGAACAAAACAAACTCTAACCCTAACACTAGCTCTAAAACTAGCCCTAACCCTAACTGTAACACTAACCCTTACCTGTTTAGAGAACCATTGATCCTAGAAGTGCCAACCTTGGGGAGCCTAGTGCAGCAAGCTAAAAGATGAATACTGTGCAGTATCAAAGAAATCTGATCAAATTGTTGGGAGTCTTATTCCAGTACATACATGTTTCTCTGTTTTCTGCTTAAGGGCTCTCGGATACAATTTCTTTTGCATGCTTTATCTTTGGCCTACCTTCAAAAGAAAGAAACCTGAGAGTGCCCACTGAGAACTGATTGTGTGAAGTTTCAAGCACCTCCTGCCAACCCTGTTGGCCAGATCAATTTTCATTCACATCAATAAGCCAAAATGAAGGGAAACCTTAAAATACAAATTGTTCCTGACAGTGAACCATTGAACCGAGAAGGCCCAAACCTGTGGAGCATAGTAAGGCTAAGTAAAAAGTTAATCCTGCCCAGTATTATAGAAATTTGAAGAAAACTAGGGCCCCATGGGTGCTCTCAGCTCAGATGGAAGGCTCGGCTGTGCAGTTTCTCTGGGCGCACATAGCAGTCTCAGCCGCATGGGTGCTCACTTCGCAGACAGAAGGCAGCACAGAACACGGAGACTTTGCTTGAGAATCACCAGAACGAGCTCTGGACACAGCACAAGGTCAATCCAGAACCACCCACTTCACCAAACACCATACATGGGTAACATATGGAATCCATCTTTCAAAACCTTACTCCACATCTATCACTGGGTGTGGCTACCAGCTGGGTTCTGCAGCTTATCAGGTAAGCGGTTTCCAACTCCCCTACCTCCAGCTGTGATAACTCAAGATTTTTCTCACAAGCTTTTGGGGGTGCAGCTATCAATGAGAAACAGCAACTGTACAGACACCTGGTTTCCAATTCAGAGACTAAGAGTAGGAAGGCTCCAAGAAGAAGCTCAAGCTCTCTCACCCTGGTTACCGCCACCACCCTGAGCACAGAGACTCAAGCTAGGAATAGACAACTCCACCTACTGCAAGAAAAGAAAACAGAGTTCTGAGAGACTATTATTTCTTACTTTTCTCACCCATTCTCCTCTACTCTTCCCCTCTGGTCCTCACAACCTCAACATATGTGAAAACAAGAACTTTCCATGAAATTGGACTTTAAGAACTGAATCAATATAATAGTATAATATAGAGGAATTACATAGGCCCCACATCACCACCTCTTCATTTGCTCTTATTTTCTTTCTCCCTCTATTTACTTGTTATTTTTCTTCTTTTTTCTTTCTCCCTCTATCCCACTTTCAGCCTCCTAACTTTTACTATTTATACATAGGGTAATTTTATGAATACAGATAAGGAGTTTGAATTTATACCTTCTTCCATAAATTCCCCCTGTGTATTCATTAGAGTTCTCCTTCAAAGTTACTAAGTTACATTAATCACACTCCCTCATTCCTTTCCCCCTTAACATAGTATCCTACCCCTGACCCTCAGTTCTGTATACACCACCAGAAATGGTATGCCTTTTATGTAACTAATGACTATATTCTAAATAATAATTTAAGCCAACACTTGTAGACACAGTGTTTAAATATAAATATATTTATAATGGTTAGGCTTAGGCTTCGTGTTAGGGTTAGATTTAGCGTTAGATTTTGATCTATGGTTAGTGCTAGGGCTAAAGATAGGACAAGGGTTAGGACTAACATTTGGGTTAGGTTTAGTATTATGGTAATTGATAGGGTTAGAACTAGTGATAGGGCTAGTATGAGAGTTAGAGTTAGTCTTAGGGCTACGGTTAGGGTTAGGGTTAGGGATAGGACTAAATTGGGGCTAGTGTTAGTATTAGGTTTAGGCCTTGGGTTAGGGTTAGGGTTAGAGTTAGGAATACGTTTAGGGTAAGGTATTGTGTTATATCTAGGCTGAGGGCTAGGGCAAAGGTTAGTATTAGGGTTAGGGCTAGGGTTATGTTTAGGGTGAAGATTAAAGCTAGGTTTAGGTCTAATATGAGGGCTAATGTTTGTGTTAGGGTTAGGGCTAGTATTAGGGCTAGGGCTAATGTCAGGTCTAGGGTTACAGTTAGGGATAGATTTAGTGTTAGGTTTATGGATTGGTCCAGTGTAGGTGTTAGGTTTATACTAAGGGTCCATTTAAGAGTGAGGGTTATTATTAGGGTCAGGATCAATGTGAGGGTTTGAGTTAAGTTGGTGTTTAGGTTTAAGGCTTGAATTATCATTAGGGTTTATGGTTAAGGTAATTAAAGTGTTAGGTTTAGGATTTAGAGATGTTTTAATGTAATGGATAGGGTTAGGGTTAGGCCTAGGGTTAGTATAAGAGTTATTATTAGGGTAATGGATAGGGTTAGACCTATGATTAGGGATAGGGTTATGTATAGGATTAAGGCTTTTTTTTGGATTAGGGTTAGGATTAAGGTGTGGTTTAGTTTAATGGATAGGGTTAGGGTTAGGCCTAGTGTTAGCATAATGGGTTATCATTAGGGTAATGGATAGGGTTAGAACTATGATTAGGGGCATGTTTATGTATAGGATTAGGGCTGTTTTTTGGGTTAATGTTAGATTTACGTTTAGGGTCATAGCTAGGTTTAGCGGCTGGGGATGTGGCTCAAGAAGTAGAGTGCTCGTCTGGCATGTACAGCGGACTGGATTTGATCCTCAGCACTACATACCAATAAAATAAAGATGTTGTGTCCACCAAAAAGAAAAAAAAATAAATCTTAAAAAAAAGGCTAGGTTTTGGGTTAGGTTGGGGCTAAGGTTAAGGCTACAGATAATGTACAAAGTAGTGATATGATTAGAGCTATTGATAGGGTCAGGATTAGGGCTAAGTCTACTCTCAGGGTTAAGTTTATAGTAATGATGATGTTTAGAGCTAGGTTTAATGTTAGAGTCAGAGTCAGAGTCCAGATTAGTTTTCAGGTTAGGTTTAGGACTTGAATTAGAGATAGGTTTAGGGTTAGGGTTTGGTTTAGGTTAAGTGTTAGGGTTAGGGTTATGATTCAGTTTTGTTTTAGGGCTAGGGGTAGAGTTAGGGCTAGTTTTAGGATTGATTTTAGGATTAGGGCTACTGTTAGTGTGAGGTTTAGGCTTAGGTTTAGGGTTAGATTTAGAGTTAGGGTTAGATCTAGGCTTTGAGCTAGTGGTAAGGGTAGGACTAGGATTAGGGCTAAATTTAGGGCTAGGTATAGGGTGATGGTAAGGGATAGGTTTAGAACTAGGTATAAGGCTAGCATGAGAGTTTGAATTAGTCTTGTGTTTGGGTTATGGATGAGTTAGGGATAGGGGTAAATTAGGGCTGGGATTAGGACTAGGGTTAGTGTTAGGGGTAGGCCTAGATTTAGGGCTAGGTTTAGTGTTAGAGTTAGGGTTTGGGTTAGGTTTAGGTTAAGGGATGGGATGATAGCTACTTTTAGGACTAGAATGAGGATTCAATTTAGGGTTATAATTAGGGATAGGTTCATGATTGAGGTGAGGTATATGGCTAGAATGTGGGTTAAGGTTTGTGTTAGGATTTGGACTAGGATTAGAGCTAGAGCTAATGTCAGGTCTAGGGTTACAGTTGGGGAGAGTTTTAGGGTTAGGTTTATAGCTAGATCTATTTTAAGGTTCAGGTTTCTTGTTAGGTTCAGGTATAGAAATATGGGTATTATTAGGTTCAGGGTCAGAGTTAGGGTTTTTATTAGATTAAGGTTTAGGGATAAGGCTCGAGTTATCATTATGGTTAGGGATAGGTTAATGATAGCTTTAGGTTTAGAGTTGAGGTTAGGTGTAGGGTAATGGATAGGGTTAGGGTTAAGAATAGGATTAGGGTTCAGCCTAGGGTTAGCAGAAGTGTTAGGGTTACCATCAGGGTAATGGATAGGCTTAGACCTAGTCATAGGTGTAGTGTTATGCTTAGGATTAGGGATATGGTTAGTGTTATGGTTAGCTTTAGGGTTAAAGCTAGGGTAGGGCTTGGGTTAGGGCTAGGTTTTGTAATAGTTTAGGGCTATGGCAAATTTAAGAACTTTGCTATGATAGGGCTATATTTAGGATTAATGTTAGACCTAAGTATAGTTTTAGGGTTAGGTTTAGGGTTAGGGTGATGTTTAGAGCTAGGGTTAGTGTAGGTGTCAGGGTCTGTGTTCAGTTTAGGGTTATGGTTAATGTGAAAGCCAGTATTAGGACAAGGGTTAAGATTAGGGGAATGATTAGTTTTGGGCTTTAGGCTAAGGGTGATTATTAGGTCTAGGTTTTTCTTTAGGTCTAGGCATAGAGTTATGGATAGATTTGGATTAGGTTTAGGTCTAGGGCTAGTGATAGGTCTAGGTTTAGGTATAAGCTTACCAGAAAGGCTAGTATTAGGGTTTGGTTTAGGGTTAGGTTCAGGTTTAGACCTATGATTACTATTAGGGTCAGAATAAGGGTCAGGGTTAGGGTTAGGGTTTGGTTTACAGTTAGAGCTAGAATGAGGACTAGGGTTAGTGTTTGGGTTAGATTAAGGATTAGGGTTAGTATTACAATTAGGATTAGCATTAGGTTTAGGGTTTGGCATAGGGTAAGGGATAGGGATGGAGATAGTATTAGGACTAGGGTTGGGGTTAAAGCTAGGTTTATGGCTCATATTAGGGCTAGTTTCTGTGTTAGGATTAAGGCTAGGGTTAGATCAATGACTAATGTAAGAACTATGTTTTTAGGGTTAGTTTTAGGGTGATGGTTAGGGGTTAAGCCTCTAGTGTTAGGATTAGATTTAAGGTTAGTGTGAAATTTAGAGCTGTGTTAGTGTTAGGTTAATAGTCAGGGTCAGGTTTATTTTAGGGTTAGGGTTAGGACTCGAATTAAGGCTAGGATTACTGTAAGGGTTTGTTTTAGGGTTAGGGTGGTGTTTAGAGCAAGGGTGAGTGTTAGGATGTGAGTCAGAGTTAGGGTTAGTATCAAGCTAAAGATTAGGACTCGAATTAGGGCTAGGTTTAGGTCTAGGTGTAGTGTTAAGGTTTGGTTTAAGTTAAGGTTTAGGATTAGGGCTATTGCTCAGGTTTGTTTTACTGTAAGGGTTAGGGTTAGTACTATTTTTACGATTAGCATTAGGGCTAGGGCTAGTGTTAATGTTAGGCTTAGACTTAGGTTTAGATTTCTAGTTAGGGTTAGATCTAGGGTTAGGAGTAGGAATAAAGATTAGGCCGTGGTTATTGCTAGGTTTAGGGCTAGGGTTAGGGCTAGAGTTAGGATTATGATAATGGATAGGGTTAGAAATAGAGATAGGGCTAGTGTGAGAGTTAGAGTTAGTCTTAGGGTTAGGGTTAGGGTTAGGGTTAGGGCTAGGATTAGGGTTCTGGTAAGAAATAGGGTTTGAAATAGGGATGGGGCTAGGGTGGGAGTTAGATTTAGTCTTAGGGCTATTGTTAGGAATAGGACTAAATTAGGGCTAAGATTACAGCTAGGGTTAATTTTGGGGTTAGGCTAAAGTTAAGTTTAGGTTTAGGATTAATGCTTGGTTTAGGGCTAGAATAAGGACTGGGGTTTGTGTTAGGTTTAGGACTAGGATTAGAGCTATGGCTAATGTCAGGTCTAAGGTTAGGGTTGGGGATAGTTTTAGGATCAGGGTTATGGCTAGGTCTAGTGTAAGTGTTAGGTTTAATGTAAATTCAGCCTTAGAGCTAGGAGACTTATTGGGGTTACGGTCATTGTTAGAGTTTGCTTGAGGTTAGTGTTTATGGTTAGGGCTTGAGTTAGCACTAGGGTGTGGGTTAGGTACTGATAGGGTTTTGTTTACTGTTTACATTAGGTTTAGGGTAATTGATAGGGTTAGGGTTAGTGATAGGCTTAAGATTAGGCTTAGGGTTTGCATTAGGGTAAGGGTTATGGTTAGTATAATGGATGGAATTAGAGCTAAGTTTAGGGCTAGGTTTCTGGTTAGGAATGGGTCTTGAATTAGCATTAGGGTTACGGTTAAAACTAGGGTTAGGCTTAGGTTTATGTTTAGCAATAGGATTAGGTTTTGAGCTAGGGTTAGGTTTAGGGTGAAGGTTAGGTTTAGGGTTACTTCTAGGAATAAGATTATAGTACTCATAGGGTTAGGGTTAGGATTAGGGCTAGGGACATCACTAGGGATAGGGTTAGGGTTAGGGTAATGTATATGATTATATGTAAATTTAGGGCTATGTATAACATTAGATTGAGTTTTAGGCTTGGATTTAGGGCTAGGGCTATGGTTATGTTTAGGTTTATAGTAAGGGTTAGGGTTTGAGCTAGGGTTAGGTCTATGGCAAGTGTGAGATATAAGGTTATGTCTAGGGTTAGTTTTCCAGTTAGGTTTAGGGTTAGCATTAAGCCTAGAATTATCAATAAGTTTAGGTTTAGGTTTAGGTTTAGAGTAATCGGTATGTTTAGAGCTAGGTTTAAGGCTAGGGTTCAGGTTAGGATTAGAGCTAGTGTTAGGGTTAGTTTGAGGGATTGGTGTAGGTTTATGTTTAGAATAATGTTTAGGCTTTGAGCTAGGATTAGGACTAATGCGAGAGTTAGGTTAGAGTTAGGGCTAGGGTTAGGGTTGGGGTTATGCTTAAGGCTTGATTTAGGCTTAGGATTAGCTGTACGTTTTGTGTTAGGTTTAGGGCTAGGGTTAGGGCTATGGGTAATATACGAGCTATGGTTATGTTGAGGGCTGGTTGTAGGGTTAGGGTTATGGCTAGGTCTAGTGTTAGGTTTAGATTTTCAGGTAGGGTCAGATTTATAGACAGGTTTATTCTAAAGGCAGAGTCGGTGTTTGGGTTAGAGTTAGTGTTAGGGTTACAGCCAGAATTAGGACTATGTTTAGATCTAGGGTTAGGTTAGTGTTTGAGTTAGGGTAAGGATTATTGTTAGGGCTAGGGCTAGGTTTATGTTTAGGTCTAGGGGTAGAGTTAAGGCTAGATTTAGGATTTGCTTTAGGTCTAGGGGTAGTTTTAGGGTTTGGTCTAGGTTTGGGGTCAGTTTTAGACCTAGGGTTAGGGTCAGAATAAGGTCAGGGTTAGCGTTAGAGTTTGGGATAGGGTTAGAGCTAGAATGAGGCTAGGGTTAAGACTATTAATAGGGTTAGAGTTTTGGTTAACCTAAGAATTAGAGATCGGTCTAGGGTTACCATTAGGGTTAGGATTATTCTTAGGTTAAGGAATAGCCTTGGAGGTAGGGTTAATGCTAGAATTAGGGTTAGGGTTAAATATAAACTTTGAGCTCGGATTAGGGCTAGTTTTTGTATTAGGATTAGGTCTAGATTTTTGCATTGGGTAATGTAAAACCAGGGTTACAATTAGGGTTAGTTTTAGGGTTAGAGTTAGGGGTAGGTCTAGTGTTAGGTTTAGGTTTAAGGTTAGGGTAATATTTAGAGCTAGGGCTATTGTTAGGATATGAGAAAGCATCAAGTTTAATTTTAGGGTTATGATTAGCACTCAAATAAGGGCTAGGTTTACTGTTCAGTTTAAGGTGAGGTCTGTGTTTAGAGCTAGGGTGACTGTTAGGATATCAGTCAGGTCAGGTTTTGCTTTAAGTTTAGGGTTATGACTTGAATTAGGGCTAGTATTACTTTTAGGTTTTGGTTTAAGTTTAGGGTGGCCTTTAGAGCTAGGGTCAATTTTATGATATGAGTCAGGGTCAGGTAAGTTTTAAGGTTAAGGTTAGGACTCAAATTAGGGCTAGGGTTATGACTAGGTGTACTGTTAGGGTTTGGTTTAAGTTAAGGTTTAGTGTTAAGGCTGTTGCTCAGTTTTGTTTTAAATTCTAGGTTTAGGGTTCGGGCTAGTTATAAGATTAGCATTAGGGTTAGGGCTAGTATTAGTGTTAGGCTTAGGCTTTGGGTTAGGGTTATATTTGGATTTAGCATTAGATCTAGGATTAGGGATAGGTCTAACTATAGGAAAGGGTCAGGGCTAGGGTTATGGTTACAGTAACAGATAGGTTTAGAACTAAGTCTAGGATTAGGGTGAGGGTTAGAGTTAATCTTAGGCCTAGGGTTCTGGTTATTTTTAAAGATAGGTTTAGGTTAGGGCTAGGATTAGGGCTAGGGTTAGTGTTCAGCTTAGGCCTAGTGTTCAGGCTAGGGTATAGTTAATTTTAGGGTATGGTATATTGTTATAACTAGGTTTAGAGGTAGGGTGAGGGTTAGAATTTGGGTTAGGACTAGGGTTAGGTTTAGGGTATGATTAAGGCTCAGTTTAGAGCTAGGATGGGTCCTAGGGTTAGTTGTAGTGTTAGGTCTAGAATTAGGGCTAGGGCTTATGTCAGGTCTACTGTTACAGTTTGGGGTAGATTTAGGGTTAGATTTGTGTCTAGGTCTAGGGTAAGTTTTATTCTTAGGGTGAGGGTCAGGTTTACAGCTAGGTGTATTTTTAGGGTCAGGATCAGTTTAGGGTTTGTTTCATGTTAAGGTTTAGGGATAGGGCTAAAATGAGCATTAGGTTTAGGGTTAGGGTTAGGGCAATTGATTGTGTTAGGTTTAGGTTTCAGGGAAGTTTTAGGGCAATGGAGAGCTTTAGAGTTAGCAAAAAGGTTAGGGTTATGCCTAGGGTTAGCATTAGAATTAGGGTTATCATAAGAATAATATATAGTGTTAGATCTATGGTTAGGGCTAGGGTTAGGTTATGATTAGGGCTAGAATTAGGTTAGGTTTTGAGTTAGGGCTAGTAACCCTAGCTTCGGGTAGGGTTAGGGTTTATTTAGGGTAAAAATTAGGTTTTGTGCTAGGGTTAGGTCTAGGATGAGGGTTAGGCTTAGTGTTATGCTCAGTGCTTTGTTTAGGGATATTGTACTGTTTTCATTGGGGTTAGCATTAGGTTAAGTTTAATAGATTTGGTTAGATGTAATGTTAGCTTTATGGTTAAGGTTAGGTTTAGACCTAGGGTTTGGGCTAGGGTTAAGGTTAGGATTAGGGCTGGGGTTAGGGCTATGGTTAGACCTTGGGTTAGTGTTAGGGTTAGGTTAAGTATAATGGTTAGGGATTGAGCTAGGTTTAGGGCTAAGGTGAGGGTTAGGGTTAAGGTCAGGGCTAGGGTAGTGTTAGGGTTAGGTTTAGGGCTAGAGTTAGCATTAGTTTTACGGTTATGGTTAGTGTAATGGATAGAGTTAGAGCTAGGCTTTGGGCTATGTTTACAGTTAGGATTAGGGCTAGAGTTAATGAGGTTTAGAGTTTTGGCTAGGGTTATATTTAGGGTACGGTTTAGGGTTTGAGCTAGAGTTAGGGCTAGAACAAGGTTTAGGGTTAGGTTTAGGGTTAGGGCTAGTTTTAGGGTTAGGGTTATGCTTAGGGTTAGGTTTAGGCTGTAATTATGGGTAGGTTTTGTGTGAGGTTTAGGGCTTGTGTTAGGTATATGGGTAATGTAAGCGCTACAGTTATGTTTTTGACTAGATTTAGAGTTCGTCTAGTGTTAGGGTTAGTTTTTGGGTTAGGATAATGTTTAGAATTAGGGTTTTTGTTAGGGTAAGTGTCAGGGTTCACGTTAGGTTTAGATTTAGTGTTAGTCCAGAATGAGGACTAGGGTAGGTCTATGGATAGAGTGAGTGTTTGGTTTGGTTAAGGGATATTGTTAGGGCTAATGCGAGGGTTATGGCTATTTTAAGGATTATGTTTAGGTCTATTGCTAGTGTTAGTGTTAGGTTTAGGGTTAGGGTTACTGGTAAGGCTAGTGTTATGTTTTGGATAAATTTATGGTCAGGTTTAAACCTAGGTTTAGTGTTAGGGTCAGAATAAGGGTCAGGGTTAGTGTTTGGGTTAAGTTTAGAGCTAGAATGAGGGCTAAGGTTAGTACTAGGAATGGAGTTAAGATTTGGGGTAGGCATAGAATTAGGGTTAGGACTAGGTTAGCTATAGGGTAAGGGTTTGAGTAAGTGTAAGACATAGGGTTAGAACTAGGATTAGGACTATGGATAAGCCTAGGGTTAGGGCCAGGGTTAGGGTTAGGGTTAAAGTTAGGTTTAAGCTTTAATTAGGTTTAGGTTTTGTGTTAGGTTTAGGGCTATGGCTAATTTTAGAACTGGCATTACGATTAGGGCTAGTTTTAGGGTTAGATCTAGGGTGAGGTCTAGTGTTAGGATTAGGTTTAGGGATAGGGTGATGTGTAGAACTAGGTTTAGTTTTAAGGTCGTAGTCAGTGTTAGTATGAGTTCTAGAGTTAGGGTTAGGTCTAGGGTTAGGACTAGGTTTAGGGTTAGGTTTTGGTTAAGGTTAAAGCTTAGAGTCACTGCTATGGCTCTGTTTTGCTTGAGGGCTAGGGCTAGGTGTAGGGCTGATTTTCAAATTAGCATTAGGGTTAAAGCTAGTGTTAGGGTGTGGTTTAGGCATAGGTTTATTGTTATATTTAGAGATAGGGTTAGATCTAGGTTTAGGACTACATGAAGGTTAGCGCTAGGATTAGGTCTAGGGTTTGAATTATCATAAGGGATAGTGTAAGATCTAGGGCTAGTGCTAGGGTGAGAGTTAGAGTTAGTCTTAGTGTTAGGTTTAGATATAGGGTTAGAATTATGGGTTAATTAGGGCTAGGATTAGAGCTAGGATTAGTATTAAGGCTGACCCTAGGTGTATGGCTAGGCTTATGTTTATGCTTATGGACATGTATGATGTTATGGCTAGCTTTAGAACTAGGGCAAGGGTTAAAATTAAGTTTAGTTCTATGGTTAGTTAGGGTTAGGTTTAGGTATAAGGCTAAGTTTAGCGCTAGGATTCAGGCTAGAGTTTGTTCTAGTATTAGGGCTTCATTAGTGCTAGGACTAGTGTCAGGTCTAGGTTATGGTTAGAGATAGTTTTAGGGTTAAGCTTCTTAGTGTTAGGATTAAATTTGTGGATATATTTAGGTTTAGGGTTCAGGTTAGTTTTATGGTAATGTACAGGTTTATGGTTAGGAATAAGTTCAGTGTTATCCTAGGGTTAGGATTAGGATTAGGCTAATGGATAGGGTTACAGCTGGGGTTAGGGCTAGGTTTATTGTCAGGATTAAGGCTAGGGTTAGGGTTAGGTTTTGGGTAATGGCAAGGGTTAGGGTTATGGTTAGGATTAGGGTAAGTGTTAGAGCTAGAATTAGGTTTTTGGTTAGTGTTAAAGTTAGTGTTAGAGCTCCGATTAGGGATAGGTTTTGGGTTAGATTAGGGCTAGATTTTGGGCTTCAGCTAATGTAAGAACTAAGGTTATGAGTAGAACTTGTTTTAGGGTTAGGGTTAGGGCTAGGTATAGGGTTAGGTTTAGATATAGGTTTTGAGTAATGTTCAGAGCCAGGGTTAGTGTTAGGGTCAGAGTCAGGGTCAGGGTTTGTTTTAGGGTTAGGTATAGGACTCAAATTAGAGTTAGGTTTAGGGCTAGGTGTAGTTTAGGTTTTGGTTTATGTTAAAGGTTATGGTTAGGGCTATGGCTTGGTTGTTGATTAGGGCTATTGCTAGGTTAAGTATAGTTTTAGGATTAGCATTATTATTTCAGCTCGTTTTAGTGAGAGGTTTAGCTTAGGGTTTGATTTAGAGTTAGGCTTAGATATAAGATTAGGGCTAGAGCTAGGGTTAGGGCTAATGTAAAGGCAAGTGATAGGAATATGGTAAGGGATAGTGTTAGCACTAGAAATATGACTAGGGTGAGAGTTAGAGTGAGTCTTAGGGCTAGTGTTAGGTTGGGTTTAGGAGTAAATTAGGGCTAGGATTACATCTAGCATTTGTATTAGTGTTAGACATAGGTTTAGGTTTGGGGTTAGGTTTAGGTTTAGAGGAAGCGATGGGGTTAGAGCTAGTTTTAGAGTTAGGTTGAAGGTTAGAATTTTGGTTAGTGCTAGGGTTATGTTTTGGTTTAATAATAAGGCTAGGTTTAGGGCTAGGATGTGGGCTCATGTTTGTTTTAGGGTTATGGCAAGAATTAGGGCTTGGGCTAGTATCAGGTCTAGGCTTACATTAGGCATAGATTAAGGGTTAGATTTATGTCTAGGTCTAGTGTAAGGGTTAGGTTTAGGGTAAGGGTGAGGTTTAGAGCTAGGGGTATTATTACAGTTAGAATTAGGTTTCAGGTTTGATTTATGTTAGGGTTTAGGCTTAGACTTGAATTAGCATTAGGTTTTGGTTAGGGTAATGATAGGTTTAGGTTTAGGGTTCATGTTAGGTGCAGGGTAATTGATAGGGTTAGAGTTAGCAAAGGGTTAGTGATAAGCCTATGGTTATGTTTGTGTTAGGATTGAAGCATGATTTGTGGTTTGGATGAGGGGTAGGTTTTGTGTTAGGGTTAGGACAAGTTTTAGAGATAGTGATAATGTCAGGTTTAGGGTTACAGCTATGGATAGTTATATGGTGAGATTCATGGCTAGGTCTAATATTAGGTTTAGGGTAAGGGCCAGGTTAAGGGTAAGGTGTATTTTTAGGGTCAGGGACAGGATTCAGTTTTGTGTTAGGTTAATAATTAGGATTACACCTCAAATTAGCATTAGGGTTAAAATTAGCCTTAGGTTAATGGATAGGTTTAGGTTTAGGATTTAGTTTAAGATAGGTAATTGGTAGGGTTAGGGTTAGTGATAGGGTTAGGGTTAGGCCTAGGGTTTGCATTTGGGTTAGGGTTATATTTAGGGTAATGAATAGCATTAGAGCTAGGGTTAGGCCTAGGGTTTTGGATAGAAATAGGGCTAGAGTTAGGGTTAGGGTTAGGGCTAGGGCTATGTTTAGGTTTAGGGTACAGGATATGTTTTGAAGTAGGGTTAGAGCTAGGGTGAGTGTTAGGTTTAGGATTATGTCTAGGGTTAGATTTATGGTTAAGTTTAGGGCTAGTGTTAGGGTTAGGACTAAGGTTATCTTTAGAGTTAGGTTAATGGATAGGGTTAGATATCAGGTTAGGATTAGGCATAGTTTTAGGTTTAGGGTTAGTGTTATGGTTATGGCTAAGATTATCATTAGAATTAGGGTAATGGATAAGTTAGATTTCAGGTTAGGGTTGGGGTAATTTTAGGTTTAGGGTTACTGTTAGGGTTTGGGCTAGGGTTAGTGTCAGAGTAAGCGTTAGCTTTTTATCTAGGGTTAAGGCTACAATGAGGGTTAGGTTTAGGGTTATGTGTAGTATTATTTTTACAATTAGGATTAGAGCTAGGTTTATCATTAGGGTTAAGGTTCGGTTTAGGGTAATGGATAATTTTAGAATAGTATTAGGGCTAGTGTTAACATTATGATTAGGGCTAGGATTAGGTTTAGGTTTATGGAAAGGGCTAGGGTTATGTTTAGTGTTTGATTTTGGTTTTACCTAGTGTTAAGATTAAGGCGAGTTTTAAGGTTAGCATGAGGGTTAGGCTTAGGATAAGGAATAGGTTTAGGTTAGGATTAGGGTTACACTTTGGGCTACATTTAGGCCTAGGATTAGGGCTAGGTATTTTGTTAGGTTTAGAGGTAGTTTTAGTGCTATGGTAAAGTAAGTGTTATGTTTACCATTTTGGCTAGGCCTAATGGTAGGTTTAGGTTTCGGTTAGCGTCAGTTTTATAGCTAGGATTAGTGTTAGTGTCTGGGTCTGTCTTTGGTAAGGGTTTGGGTTATTGCCTGAGCCAGAATTAGGATTGGTTAGGTCTAGAGGTAAGGTTGGTGTTTGGCTTAGGTTAAGGGTTATCATTAGAGCTAGGGCTATGTTTTTGTTTTGGTCTTTGCTAAAGATATGTCTGGATTTAGGATTAGATTTAATCTAGGTCTAGTATTAGGGTTAAGTTTAGATATAGGGTTATGGATAGGGCTAGTGTTAGGGTTTGGTTTAGATTGAAGGTCAGAATAAGGGTCAGGGATAGGGTTAGAATTTGGGTTTTAGTTATAACAAGAATGAGTGCTAGGGTTAGGACTAGTAATAGGGTTAAATTTTGGGTTAGACTAAGGATTAGTTTTAGGACTAGGGTTACCATTAGGGTTGGGGTTTGGCTAGGGTAAAGATAAGGTTAGAGCTAAATTAGAGCTAGGGTTTGGGTTAGGTTTAGGGCTAGTGTTAGGGTTAGGGTTAGGTTGAAAGCTAGGGTTAGGTCTCAGATTTGGGCTAGGTTTTGGTTAGCATTAGTTTTAAGATTATAGTTAGTGTATGATCTAGGGTTTTGATTAGAACTAATTTTAGAATTAGGGTTAGGATTAGGTCACGTGTTAGAGTAGGTTTTAGGTTTAGGGTGATGTTTAGAGGTAGGGTTAGTGTTAATGTCAGAGACAGGTTCAAAAGTAGTTTTAGGGTTAAGAATATGAGTAGAATTAGGGCTAGTCTTAGGGCTAGAGGTAAAGTTAGGCTTTGGTTTAGGTAAAAGTTTAGGGTTAGTGTTATTGTTCAGTTTTGTTTTAGGGCTAAGCCTTTGATTAGGGCTTGTTTTAGGATTAGTGTTAGGGTCAGGACTGGTGTTAGGGTGAGGTTTAGGTGTACAAGTAGGGTTAGATTTAGTGTTAGGTTTAGATCTAGGGTTAGGGCAAGGTTTAAGGTCAGGGCTAGTGTTATTCTAGACTATGGCTAGGAATAAGGTTATAGTAAGTGATAGGGTTAGAATTAGGGCTAGGACTAGGGCAGAGTAGTCTTGAAACTAGGATTAGGACTAGGTTTAGAATTCGTGGGAGTGTTATTGTTGGGGTTAGTCCTAGAGTTAAGGTTAGGGCTAGAGTTAGTGTTAGGGTTAGGGTTTGGGTTAGGTTTAAGGTAAGCAATGGGGTTATTACTAGGTTTAGGGATAGGGAATATGTTAGAATTAGGGTTAGGGTTATGACTAAGGCTAGGTTTTGATCTAGGATGAGAGCTAGTGTTCGTGTTAGGGTTAGGGCTACAATTAGGGCTAGGGCTAATGTCAGGTCTAGGGTTACAGATAGGAATATATTTTGAGTTATGTTTATGGTTAGGTCTAGTGTAAGGGTTAGATTTAGAGTAAGGGTCAAGTTTAGTGCTATGTGTATTATTAAGGTCAGTGTACAGCTTATTGTTTGGTTTAGGTTTAAGGCTCGAATTAACATTAGTGTTAGAGTTATGGTTAGGATAATGAATAGGCTTAGGATTAGGGTTCAGGTTAGGTTTAGGGCAATGGATAGGTTTAGGGATTGTGATAGGCTTAGGGTTAAGCCTAGGCTTAATATTATGGTTAGGATTATAGTTAGGGTAATGGATAGATTTAGAACTAGGATTAGGGCTAGGGTTACGGTTAGGATTAGGGCTAGGGTTAGGGTAGTGGATATAATTAGAGCTATGGTTAGGTCTATGGTTAAGGTTAGGATTAGGGCTAGTGTTAGGTTAGGGTTTGGGATAGGACTTGGGTTATGTTAAGGGTAAAGTTTAGGCTTTGAGCTAGGGTTAGGTCTAAAGCAAGGCTTAGGGTTAGGGTTAGGGTAGAGTTAGATTTAAGGTTATGCTTAGGGCAATGTTCAGGCCTAGGATTAGGGCTAGATTTTGTGCTAGTTTAGGCCTAGTTTTAGGGCTATGGGTACAGTAAGACATACGTTTATGATTAGGGCTATTTTTAGTGTTAGGGTTATGGCTAGGTGTAGTGTTAGGTATACGTTTTGGGTTAGTGTCAGGTTTAAAGCTAGGTTCAGTGTTAGAATCAGGGTCAGTTTTGGGGATAGAGTTAGGGTTAAGGTTAAAGCTAGAATTAGCACTAGGTGTAGGGTAAGTATTCGGTTTATGTTAAGAGTTATTGTAGGGCTAGTGCTAGGTTTTTGTTTAGGCCTAAGGCTAGAGTTATAGCTATATTTAGGATTAGATTTGGGTCTAGGTCTAGTGTTAGGCTTAGGTATAGGTATAGGGTTACCAGTAGGGCTAGTGTTAGGATTTGGTTTAGGTTTACGGTCAGGTTTAGACCTAGGGTTACTCTTAGGGTCAGATAGGGGTCAGGGTTAGGTTTAGAGGTAGAATGAGGGCTAGAGTTAAGACTAGTAATATAGTTAGAGTTTAAGTTAGGTAAGGATTAGGATTAGAACTCACATTAGCCTTTGGGTTAGGGTTTGGCTTAGTGTAAGTAATAGGGTTAGAGTTAGGGATAGGGCTAGTGTTAGGGTTAGAGTTAGGGCTAGTATTAGGGTTAAACCTAGGGTTAGGGCTCGAATTAGGGGTAGAATTTGTGTTAGGTTTAATGCTATGGATAGGACAATGACTAATGTATGAACTAGGGTTTTGATTAAGGCTAGTTTTAGGATTAGGTTAAGCCTAGATGTAGTGTTATTAATGTTATTAATGTAAGGGTGATTTTTAGAGCTAGGATTAGTGTTTTGGTCAGTGTCAGAGTCAGGGTTAGTTCTAGACTTAGTTTTAGGACTATTTGTAGGGTTAGCGTTTGATTTAGGTTAATGGTTAGGATTAGGGCTGTGGCTTGGTTTTGGTTTATGGGTAGTGCTATGGATAGGGCCAGTTTTACAATTAGCATTATGGATATGGGTAGTGTTAGGGTTTGTTTTAGGCTTATTGTTAAAGTTAAATTTAGAGTTAGGTTTAGATTTAGACTTAGACTTAGATCTAGGGTTAGGAATAATGCTAAGGGTAGAACTAGGACTAGGGCTAGGGCAAGAGTTAGAGTTAGTCTTATGTCTAGGTTTAGCATTAGGATAGGATTAAATAAAGGCTAGGATTAGCATTAGGCTTTGGGTTAGGCCTAGGTTTAGGGCAAGGGTTAGAGTTAGGTTCTGTGTTAGGGTTAGGGCTAGGTTTAGGGCAATGGTTAATGTAAGAAATTGGGTTACCATTATGGTTAGTTTTAGTGATAAGATATGTGTTAGATTTAGTGTTAGGGTTAGGTTTAAGGTTAGGGTGATATGTTTAGCTAGGTTTTATATTAGGATAGGAGTCAGTGTCAGGTGGAGTGTTAGGGTTAGTGTTAGGACTCAAATTACGGCTAGGGTTACTTTTAGGGTTCAGTTTAAGGTGAGGGTGGTGTTTAGAGCTATGGTGAGTGTTAGGATATGAGTCAAGGTCAGGGTTTGTGTTAACGTTAGGGTTAGGACTCGAATTAGGGCTAGGGTTAGGTCTAGTTGTAGTGTTAGTGTTTGGTTTAAGTTATGGTTTAGGGTTAAGGCTAAAACTTGGTTTTGTTTTAGTCCTAGGGTTAGATTAGGGCTAGTGTTAGTGTTAGGCTTAGGCTTAGTGATTGGGTTAGGGTTAAATTTGGATATAGAGTTAGATCTAGAGCTAGGGACAGAACTAAGGATAGGGCAAGTGTTATGGCTAGGTTTAGGGTTATGGTAAAGGATAGGGTTAAAACTAGGGATAGGGCTAGGGTGAGAGTTAGTCTTAGGTCTAGGGTTAGGGTTAGGGTTAGAGATAGGGCTCAATTAGGGCTAGGATTAGGGCTAGATTTAGTGTTTAGTTTAAGCCTAGGGTTAGGGTTAGGGTTAGGTTTTAGAGTTTAGGTTTAGAATTAGGCCAAATTTGGGGTAAGGGATGGCTTTTTAGCTATATTTAGAGGTAGGGTGAAGATTATTATTAGGATTAGCACTATGATTATTGTTAGCATTATGATAAAGGCTAGGTTTATGGCTAGGATGAGGGCTAGGATACTTTTTTTTAGGGTTAGGGCTACGATTAGTGCTAGGGCTAATTTCAGGTCCAGAATTATAGTTAAAGATAGTTTTAGGGTTAGGATTATGAGTATGACTATTTGAAGGGTTAGGTTTAGTGTTAGTGTCAGGTTTAGAACTAGGGGTATTATTAGGGTCAAGTTCTGGGTTAGGGTTTGGGATAGGTTAAGGTTTAAATTTAGGGCTCGAATTACCATTAGGGTTTTGATTATGGTTATGGTTATGGTAATGGATAGAGTTAGAAATCAGTTCAGGGCTAGGGTCATGGTTATGATTAGGGCTAGGTTTGGGTTAAGTAAGTGCTAGGGTTAGGGTTATGGCTAATGTAAGTACTAGGGTCATGATTATGGATAACTTTAGTGTTTTAGGGCTAGGTTTAGTGTTAGGTTTATGGTTAGGATTAGGGTGATGTTTAGACAACGGGTTAGTGTTATAGTCAGAGTAAGGGTCAGGGTTAGCTTTACAGTTTGGCTTAAAACTCGAATTAAGGAAGGGGTTCAGGCTAGGTGTAGGGTTAGGGTTTGGTCTAGGTTAAGGGTTAGGTTTAGAGCTTTAGCTCAGTTCAGTTTTAGGGCTAGGGTTATGGTTAGGGCAAATTTTAGGATTAGTGTTAGGGTTAAGGCTATTCTTAGAATTAGGCTTAGGCTTCAGTTTAGGGTTAAATTAAGAATTAGGTTTTTATATAAGGTTAGTGCTAGGGCTAAGGATAGGGCAAGGGTTAGGACTAGGATTTGGCATAGGGTTAGTTTTATGGGAAGGGAAAGGATTAGAATGAGTGATAGGGCCATTGTGAGATTTAGAGTTATTCTTAGGGCTAGGATTAGGGTTAGGGTTAGGGATAGGGCTAAATTACAGCTAAGGTTATAGTTATGGCTAGTATTAGAGCTAGTTTTAAAATTAGTATCAGTGTTTGGGTTAGTTTTAGGCTTAGTCATCGAGTTAGGGTTAGATTTAAAGTTAGTTTTCAATCTAGTGTTAAAGCTAAAGGTAAGTATAGGGCAATTGTGAAAACAAGGGTTATGGTTAGGGTTACGTTTAGGGTAAGGGATGTGATTTTGGCTAGGTTTAGGGCTAGGGAAAGGGTTAGTATTAGGGTGAGGGCAGAGTTAGTGTTAGGGTTATGATTAAGGCTAAGTTTATGGCTAGGATAAGGTTTAGGCTTTGTGTTATCATTAGGGATATAATTAGGGCTAGGGCTAATGTCAGTTCTAGGGTTATAGTTAGGGCTAGATTTAATGTTAGGTTTATGGCTTGGTCCTGTATAAGGTTTAGGTTTAGGGTAAGATTCAGGTTTATATCAAGGGTTATATTTAGCGTCAGGGTCAGTTTTAGGGTTTGGGTTATGTTAGGGTTTCAGTTTAAGGTAATGACAGGGTTAGTTTTAGGGTTTAGGTTTGGTTTAGTGTAATGGATAGGGTTAAGGTTAGGCCTAGGGTTAGCTTAAGATTAGGGTTACTGATAGGGTAATGGATAGATTTAGACCTAAGTTTAGAGCTAGGGTTATGTATAGGATTAAGGCTAGTTTGGGGTTAGGCTTAGGTTTAAGTTTATTGTTAAAGATAGGTTTAGGACTCGGATTAAGGCTAGGTTTTGGGTTAGGTTAGGGCTATTGTTAAGACTATGGCTAATCTATGAAGTAGGGTTATGATTAGCACTAGTTATATGGTTAGGGATAGGGCTAGGTGTAGTATTAGGTTGAAGTTTACGGTGATGATGATGTTTAGAGCCAGGGTTAGTGTTAGGGTCAGGGTTATTTTTCGTGTTAGGGTTAGGACTAGAATTAGAATATGGTTAGGGCTAGGTGTAGGGTTAGAGTTTGGTTTAGGTTAAGGGTTAGGGTTATGGCTATGACTCGGTTTGTTTTAGGGCTAGAGCTAGGATTAGATCTAGTTTTAGGATTAGATTTAGCGTTAGTGCTAGTGTTAGGTTTAGGTTTAGGCATAGGGTTCAGGTTAGATTTAGAGTTAGGGTTAAATCTAGGATTATGACCAGGGGTATAAATAGGGCTAGGGTTACACCAAGGATTAGGGCTAGGATTATGGGATAGATATAGATTTAGAACTAGGGTTAGGTTTAGGGTGAGAATTAGAGTTAGTCTTTGGGCTAGAGTTAGGGTTAGGATTAGAGATAGGGCTAAATAAGGGCTAAGATTAGGGCTAGAGTTAGTGTTAGGTTTAGGCCTAGGGCATGGGTTAGGGATAAAATTAAGGCTATGTTCAGGCTAGATAAGGGTTAGGGTTTGTGTTAGGGTTAGGGATAGGATTAAGGCTAGGCTTAATATCAGGTCTAGGGTTAAGGTTAGGAATAGTATTAGAGTTAAGTTTATGGCTAGGTATAGTATAGGGGTTAGGTAGGGCAAGAGGGTTATAGCTAGGGGAATTATTAGGGTCACGCTCAGTTTTACGATTTGGTTTAGGTTTGAGGTTAGGTTAGGTTAGGGCTCAAATTAGCATTAGGGTTATGATTACCATAATGATTGGGTTAGGTTTAGGGTTCAGAGTAGCTTTAGGGTAATTGCTAGTTTTGGGAAAGCAATAGGTTTAGGGTTAAGCCTAGGGGTAGCATTATGGTAAGGGTTATTTTTATGGGAATGGATACAGTTAGAATTAAGTTTAGGGCTAGGGTTATGGTTAGGATTAGGTTTGTGTTAGGGTTAAGGTGACTGTCAGAACTAGGATTAGGTTTAGGATTATGTTTAGTGTAAGGGTTTGGTTCTGAGGTATGATTACAGCTAGGCTGAGAGTTAAGTTCAGAGTTAGGTCTAGGGATAGGAGTATGGTAAGTTTTGGGTTAGGGTTGGTGTTAGGTTTAGACCTAGTTTTAGTGTTAGGGTCAGAATAAGTGTTAGGGTTAGTATTTGAGATAGTGTTAGAGCTAAAATGAAGGCTTGGGTTAGGACTATTAATAGGGTTAGGATTTTGGTTAGTCTGATGCCTATGGTTAAGTCTAGGGTTTCTCTTAGGTTTAGGATTTCACTTAGGGTAAGGGATTGATTTATTCTAGGATTAGGGCTAAGGTTAGGTTTAGAGTTAGAGTTAAAGCTAGGTTTAGGGCTAGGTTTAGGGCTAGATATGCATTAGGGTTAGGGCTAGGATTAGGGCAACGGCTAATGTAAGAACTAGGGTTTCCATTAGGGTTAGTTTTAGGGTTAGGGTTAGGTGTAGTTTGAGTGTTAGTGTTAGGTTTAAGGTTAAGGTGATATTTATAGCTACAGTTCTTGTTAGGATAGGAGTGAGGGTCAGGGTTAGTTTTAGGGTTAGTGTTAATTGTCGAATTAGGGCTATTGTTAATGTCAGTGTTCGGTTTGAGTTTAGGGCAGTGTATATAACTAGGGTGAGTGGATCAAGATTATTTTTAAAGTGAGGCTTAATTCTCGAATTAGGGCTAGGTTTAGATCTAGGTGAAGTGTTAGTGTTTGGTTTAAGTTAAGGTTTAGGGTAAGGGCTATTGCTCGGTTTTGGTTTGCTGTTAGGATTAGAGTTAGGGCTAGTTTTATGATTATCCTTATGGTTAGGGGTAGTGTTAGTGTTAGGCTTAGGCTTAGGTTCAATGTTAGATTTAGAGTTAGGGTTAGGCTGGGACTAACTTGAGGGCAAGTATTGGGGCTAGTGTTAGGTTTATGGTAGCAGATAGGGATAGAACAAGGGATAGGGCTAGGGCTACGGCAAGAGTTAGAGTTACTCTTAGGGCTAGCGATAGTATAGGGTTATAGGTAGAGCTAAATTAGGGCTAGGATTAGGGCTAGGTTCTGTGTTTAAGCCTAGTGTTAGGGTTAGGGTTAGGTTTAAATTTAGGGTAAGGGATGATGTTATCGGTAGATTTAGAGGTAGGGTGAGGCTTAGAATTAGGGTTAGGTGTAGGGCTAGAGTTAGGGTTATGATTAAGGATAGTTTTAGGACTAGGATGAGGGCTAGGTGTGTTTTTAGAATTAGGGCTAGGATTAGGGCTAGGCCTAATTTTAGTTCCGGAATTATGGTTAAAGATAGTTTTAGGATGAGGTTTATGGCTACATCTAGGCTAAGGGTTAGGTGTTGGTTTACAGCCAAGTTTCAATCTAGGGGTATTATTAGGGTCAAGGTCTGGGTTAGGGTTTGGGATTGGTTAAGGTTTCAAGTTTGGGCTTGAATGAATTTTAGGATTAGGATTAGGGTAATGGTAGGGTTATATTTAGGATTCATGTTAGGTTAAAGATAATGAAATGGTTTGAATTCAAAATAGGGTTAGGTTTATGCCTAGGGCTAGATTTATGGTTAGGATTTGATCTAGGGTTAGGCTTAGGGTTATGGTTAGGGCTAGGGTTATTGTTAGGGTTTTTTTTTAAGGTTAAAGCTAAGGTAGGGCTTGGGTTAAGGCTAGGTTTGTGATAGGTTAGGGCAATGGCTAATGTAAGAACTAGTGTAATGATTAAGACTAGTTTTATGGTGTAGTTTTAGGGTTATTTTTCGTGTTAATGTTAAGTTTATAACTAGGGTTAGTGTTAGTTTCACTGACAGTGCTTGGGTAGGGTATTGGTTAGGGATAAAGGCAGAATTAGGACCAGGGTTAGGTCTAGAGGTAGGGTTAAAATTTGGTTTAAATTAAGGGTCATTGTTAAGGCTAGGTCTATTTTGTCTTTAGGACTAAAGCTATAGTTATGTCTATATTTAAGAGGAGGTTTAGGTCTAGGGCTAGTGTTAGGGGTAGTTGAGATATAAGGTTACCAGTAGGGCTAGTGTTAGGTTTTGGTTTAGGTTTAGGTTTAGATTTAGACCAAAGATTAGTGTTAGGGTCAGAACAATGGTCAGGGATAGGGTTAGGGTTTGGGATTTGGTTACATCTAGGATGAAGGCTAGGTTTAGGACTAGTTATATAGTGAGGCTTTGGTAAGGCTATGGATTAGTTCTAAGAATACGGTGAGCATTAGGGTGAGGTTTGGCTTGGGTAAGAAATAGAGTTAAAGTTAGGGTTAGGATTAGATTTAGGGTTAGGTTTAGGGTTAAAGCTTGTGTTAAGCCTTGGATTAGGGCTAGTTTTGTATTAGGGTTAGGGCTAGTGTTATGGTTACAGCTATTGTAAGAATTAGGGTTACTATTAGGGTTAGTTTTAGGGTTAGGTTTAGGGCTAGGTCTAGTGTTAGGATTAGGTTTAAGGTTAGGGTGATGGTTAGAACTAGGTTTAGTGTTTGGATATGAGTCAGGCTCATGGTTATGTATAGAGTAAAGATTAGGTGTCAAAATAGGGCTAGGGTTAGGGCTGGTGTAGTGTTAGGGTTTGTTCTAGGGTAAGGGTTAGTGTTAGGAGTATGGCTCCATTTTGTTTTAGGGCTTGGGCTAGGGTTAGGACTATTTTAGAATTAGCATTAGGGTTAGAACTAGTTTCAGGGTTAGGCTGAGACATCGGTTTAGGGTTGGTTTTAGAGATAGGTTTCGATCTAGAGTTAGGCCTAGAGCTAAGAATAGTGCAAGGGTTACGACTAGGATTAGAGCTTGGGTTAGGGTTACAGTAAGTATAGGGTTAGAAGTAGGGATCGGTATTGTCTGAGAATTATAGTTAGACTTAATTCTAGGGTTTGGGTTAGCATTAGGAATAGGGCTAAATTAGGACAAGGATAAGAGCTAGGTTTAGTGTTAGGGCTAGGGCTAGAGTTAGGGTTATGGTTACGGATTGGTCTAGTGTTAGGGTTAGGGTAAGGGTTAGGGATTAAGCTATGGTTAGGGCTAGTGGAAGTGTTAGGTTTAGTGTTAGGTCTGGGTTAGGGTTATGATTATGGTTATGGTTAGGGTTGGTTTTAGGGCTAGGGTCTTCATTAAGGTTAGGGTTAGTTTTAGAGTAATGTATTGGATTAGAAGTTAGATTAGGTTTAGGGTTAAGTTTAAGTTATGGTTAAATATAGATTTAGGGATAGGTTTAGTTTTGAATTATGGTAAGGTTTAGGGTTAAGTTTATGGCAAGGTTTAGGTTTAGGGTTAGGTTGAGGGTTAGGTTTATGATTAGGGTTAGGGATAGGGTTAGGTTTAGGGCTAGGGTTATCATTAGGGTTAGGGTTAGGGTAATGTTAGTGTTAGAACTAGTGTTAGTATTAGTTTTAAGGTTAGGATTAGGGCTAAGATTAGGTTTTTGTTTAGGAATAGGGCTTGAGTTATGTTTAGGATAAGGGTTAGGCTTTGAGCTAGAGTTATGTGTAAGGCGAGGGTTAGGGTTAGGGCTACATTTAGGATCATGGTTATGCTTAGGGTAGGTTAGGCCTCAGATTAGGGCTAGGTTTTGTGTTAGGTTTAGCCCCAGGGTTAAGGCTATGTGCAATGACAGACCTAGGGTTCTGATTAGAACTAGTTTTAGGGTTAGAGTTATGGCTATGTCTAGTGTTATGTTAAGGTTTTCAGTTAGATTCAGGTTTAGAGCTAGGTTTAGTGTTAGTGTTAGGGTCAGTGTTCCGGCTCAAGTTAGTTTTAAGGTGAAAGCCAGAATTAGGACTAGAGTTAGGTCTAGGGATATGGTTAGTGTTTGCTTTAGGTTAAGGATTATGTTAGGGCTAGGGCTCAGGGTTTTTTTTAGGTCTAGGTCTAGAGTTATGGCTATATTAAGGATTAGGCTTAGGTCTAGGGCTAGAGTTAGGGTTAGTTTACTGGTAGGGCTAGTTTTAGAGTTTGGTTTAGGGTGAGGAAGATTTAGACCAAGGGTTTGTGTTAGGGTAAGGATTTGAGTTAGTGTTAGAGCTAGAATGAGGGCAAGATTTAGGACTAGTAATAGGATTAGGGTTTGGATTAGGCTATGGATTAGGATTAGGACTAAGGTTAGCATTATGGATAGGGTTTGGCTTAGGGTAAGTGATAGTGTTTGAGCCATGGATAGGGATAGGTTTAGGGTTAGGGTTAGGGCTAAGGTAGGTTTAGGTTTAGGTTTAGGTTTAGGTTTACTTCTCTTGTTAGTGCTCAGAATAGGGCTAGTTTTTCTGTTAGCTTTAAGGCTAGGGTTAGGGCTATGGCTAATATAAGAACTAAGGTTATGATTAGAGTTAGTATTTGGTCTAGATTTAGTGTTAGCGCTCTCTTTAGGATTAGTGTGATATTTAGAACTAACATTAGTGTTAGAATATAAGTCAGGGTCAGGGTTAATTTTAGGACAAGGACCTGAATTAGAGCTTGAATGTTATGACTAGGTTTAGGGTTAGGGTTTGGTTTAGGTAAACATTTAGGGTTAGGACAGTGTCTCTGTTTTATTTAAGGGAAAAGGCTAAGTTTACCCCTGGTTTTAGGATTAGCAATCGTGTTAGGTCTAGTTGTAGGTTTAGGATTAGGCTTAGGGTTAGTGTCAAATGTAGAGTTATGGTTAGATCTAGAGTAGGGTCTAGGGCTAGGGTTAGGGCTAAGGTTAGGGCTTGTGTTTTGTTTATTGTAATGATAGGGTTAGAACTAGAAATAGTGCTGGGGGTGAGTTAGAGTTAGTCTTAGGCCAAAGTTAGTGGTAGAGGTATGGTTAGGGCTAAATTAGGGCTAGGATTAGGGCTAGGGTTAGTGTTAGGGTTATGCCTATGGTTAGGGCTAGAGATATGGATAGTGTTGGGGTTAGGTTTAGTGATAGGGTTAGGGGCAATGATTGGGTTATACCTAAGTTCAGGTCTAGGGTGATGGTTAAAATTAGAAATAGGACAAGAGTTAGGGTTTGGGTAAGGATTAAGGCTAGGTATAGGCCTAAGATGAGGACTAGTGTTTGTGTTAGGGTTAGGGCTATGATTAGGACTGGTGCTAATGTCAATTCTGAGTTTATGGTTATGGTTAATTTTAGGGTTAGGTTATGGCTATGTCTAGTGTAAGGGTTAAGTTTAGGTTAAGGGTCAGTTTTAAAGCTAGGTGTAATATTAGGTTAAGGGTTCGAGTAGGGTTTGGTTTAGGTTAAGATTTAGGGTTAAGTCTTGAATTAGCTTTAGGGATAGGGTTAGGGTGTGGGTTAGGGTAATTGATAGGGTTAGGTTAAGGGTTCTGGTTAGGTTTAGAGTAAGGAATAGGGTTAGTGTTAGCAATAGTGTTAGTGTTAGGCCTAGGACTAGCATTTGGGTAATGGATAGGGTTAGAAGTAAGGTTACAGCTAGGGTTAAGGTTAGAATTAGTGATAGGGTTAGGTTTAGGCCTAGGGTTAGAATCAGGGTTAGTCTTGGGGTAAGTGTTAGCATTTGAGCTAGGATCAAGGCTAGTGTGAGGTTAGGTTTAGAGTGAGGTCTAATGTTAGGTTTAGTGTTAGGGTAATGTTTAGATTAAAGTTAGAGTTTGAGTTAGAATTAGGGTTAGGGCGAGGGTTAGGTTTAGGGTTAGGTCTAGGCTCATGGTTAGGGTTACAATAGAGTTAGTCTTTACGTTATGTTTACGGCTAGGATAAGGGCAATGTTTTGTGTGAGGTTTATGGCCTCATTAGGGCTATGGGAAATGTAAGAGCTAAGGATATGGTTATGGCTATTTTTAGGGTTAGGGTTATGGATAAGTCCAGTGTCCTAGTTAGGTTTTGGGTTAGGATATGATTTAGAGCTAGGGTTTGATTTGGGGTAACTGTCATTGTCGGGTTAGGGTTAGGCTTAGGGTGAGGGCCAGATTCATGGCTAGCGTTTGGTCTAGGGATAGAGTTAGTCTTTACGTTAGGTTAACGGTTATTGTTAGGGCTAGTGCTAGGTTTTTATTTAGGGCTAAGTCTAGATGTATGACTCTATTTAGGGTTAGGTTTGGTCTAGTGCTAGTGTTACTGTTATATTTAGGTATAGGTCTACCAGTAGAGGTAGGGGTAGTGTTTGCTTTGGGGTTAGTGTCAGGTTTAGACCTAAGCTTAGTGTTATGTTCAGAATAAGGGACATGGTTAGAGTTAGGGTTAGAGCTGGAATGAGGGCTAGGATTAGGACTAGTAATAGAGATATGGTTTGGGATAGGGTTAGTGAGATTTAGGCCTAGGTTTAGGGCTAGGGTTAGGGTTAGCATTAGGGTTAGTGTAAAGTATGATGTTACAGCTATGTTTGGTGCTAGGATAACGGATAAATTTAGGGTAAGGGCTAGGGTTAAAATTAGGGTTAGGATTAAGTCTAGGCTTAGAACTAGGATTAAAGATAGGGATAGCGCTAATGTCAGGTCTAGGTTTAGGTTAGGCTAGGTTTAGGGTTAGGGCCATGGTTTGAAAAACCAGCCTCTATCTCAGAGCAAAGCCTGTCCAAGCAAGGGACATGGCCTTTGTCCTTGGAAAAACCCACAAAGCACTCCTAGGCACATTCCCACCCTGCTAAGTTGTTTATCTACAAATAACAGGAGAGATCTGCTGCACCAGGTGTCCCTGACTCAGTCAGGCTAGGTGGGGATCCATAGCAGCCCCCTAGCAGCCACCAATCAGCATGAGACAGGGAAATACCTGGGATGTCAGATAACCCTTCCAGGAGTTTATGGTGGTTAATAACAAGTTGGGAAACCATGTAGTTCAGCATGTACACCCCTCTTGGGTTAAACCAATCAGTTCAAATGAATACCCCTTTTGTACTGACCAATCACCCCTACCCAACTTGTTCCCACCAGTGAATGTGCTAATCATGTTTTAAAGTTGTTTAGGGTTAGGGTTAATGTTAGTGTTATGGTTAGGGTTAGGGTTAGGGTTAGGTTTAGGATTAGTGTTAAGGTTAGGTTAGGTTTAGTGTTAGAGTTAGTTTTAGAGTTAGGGTTAAAGTTAGGTAAGGGTTAGGTTTAGGGTAAGGTTCGGGTTAGGGTTGTGATTTGGTTTAGGGTTTGTATTAGGGTTAGAAATAGGATTAGTGTTTGTGTTAGGTTTAGGGTTAGGGTGTTCGTTTTTTGTTAGGGTTACTGTTAGGTTTATGTTTAGGGTTCATGTTAGGGTTAGGCTAGGTATAATGTTAGGGTTAGGTGTAAATTTTTGCTTAGGGTTACAGTTAGTGTTACAGCTAGGGTTAGGTTTAGGGTTAGGATTAGTATTTCACTTAGGGTTACAGTTAGGTTTAGGGTTTGTTTAAGGGTTATGATTATAGTTAGTGTTAGGGTTAGGGTTAGGGTTAGTGTTAGAGTTAGTGTTAGTTTTAGGGTTAGGGTTAGGGTTACTGTTAGTGTTAGGGTTACTGTTAGACTTAAAGTTAGATTTAGGTTTAGGGTTAGTGTTAGGGCCAGGCTTACAGTTAAGGTTAGGGTTAGGGTTGGAGATTGCTTTAGTGTTAATATTAGGGTTAGGGGTACGATTAGTGCTAGGGTTAGTTTTAGGGTTTGTGTTAGAGTTAGGTTTATGATTACGGTTATGATTAAGGTAAGGTTTTGGGTTGTGGTTAGGATTAGTTTTAGTTTTAGGGTTAGGATTAGGGTTAGTGATATGGTTAGGGTTAGATTAGGGTTAGTGTTAGGGTTAACATTAGGTTTAGGGTTGGTTAGGGTTAATATTAGGGTTACAGTTAGGTTTAGTTTTAGTGTTAATGTTAGGAATAGTGTTAGTGATACAGTTAGGATTAGAGTTAGGGTTAGTGTTAGGGTTAGGTTCATATTAGGGTTAAGGTTCCTTGTAGGGTTACGATTAGGGTTAGTGTCAGTGTTAGGGTTATGTTTAGGGTTAGGGTTAGTGTTAGGTTTAGGTTTAGGGTTAGGGTTAGTGTTAGTGTTTTGGTTATCTTAGATATAGGGTTAATGTTACGTTTATGATTAGAGTTAGGGTTAGGGATAGTGTTATAGTTAGTGTTAGGGTTCATGTTAGGGTTAGGGTTAGTGTTAGGTTCAGTGTTAGTTTAGGGTTAGTGTTAGGGTATGGATTAGTTTTAGGGTTAGGTAAGAGTTAGGGTTAGGGTTGTGTTTTGTGTTAGGATTTGTGTTAATTTTGGGGTTAGGGTTTGTGTTTGGATTAGGGTTTGGGTGTGGGTTTTAGTTAGGGTTAGAGTTAGGGTTCAGGTCAGGGTTCTTGTTAGGGTTAGGGCTAGGTTTATTGTCAGGGTTACGTGTAAATTTTCGGTTACTATTTGGTTAGTTTTATGGTAAGAGTTAGGGTTCGGTTAAGGATTAGTGTTTTGCTTAGGATTAGAGTTTGGTTTAGGGTTTGTATTAGTGTTAGGGGTAGGGTTAGGGTTAGGGTGAGGTTTAGGGTTAGGTTTAGGGTTAGGCTTAGGGTTAGGGTAGGTGTTAAGGTTAAAGTAAGGTTTAGGATTAGGGTTAGTGTCAGAGTTAGGGTTAGGGATAGGGTTGCGGTTAGGTTTATGGTTAAGGTTAGGGGTATGGTTTGTGTTAGGGTTAGAGTTAGTGTTACGGTTAGGAATAGGGATAGGTTTAGGCTTATTGTTAGGGTTAGTGTTAGGTTTAAGTTTAGTATTAGGGTGATAGGGTTAGGGTTAGGGTTAGTGTTAGGGTTAGAAATAGGTTTATACTTAGGGTTAGTGTTAGAGTAAGGGTTAATTTTAGTTTCGGTGTTAGGGTTAGGGTTAAAATTATACTTAGTGTTACGGATAGGTTTCGTGTTAGGGTTCAGAGTCATTTTAGGGTAAAAACTAGGGGTAGTGTTAGTGTTAGGGTTTTGTTTAGTGTTAGGTTTAGTGTTACAATTATCGTTAGGTTTAGGGTTAGGGTTAGTGTTAGGATTAGGGTTTGGGTTATTGTTAGGATTAGGATTAGTGTTAGGGTTAGGTTTAGGACTAGGGTTAGTGTTAGGTTTAGGATTTGGGATAGGTTTAGTGTTAGGGTTAGGGTTAGCATTAGGGTTAGGGTTACAGTTAGTGTTAGGTTTGGTTTGCGGTTAGGATTAGGGATAGTGTTAGGGTAAGGTTTAGATTTAGGTTTAGTGATAGTGTAAAAGTTAGGGTTAGGGTTTGGGTTAGGGATTGGGATAGGGTTAAGGTTCGGGTTAGGGTTTGTGTTAGGGTAAGTTTTAGGGATAAGATTTGTGTTAGGGTTATGATTGGATTATGTTTAGAGTTAGGGTTAGAGTTACAAGGATTAGGGTTAATGTTAGGGCTAAGGGTAGGGTTAGGGTAAGTGTTAGTGTTAGGGTTAGGATTACGGTTAGGGTTAGGGGTAGGTATAGTGTTAAAGTTAGGGTTAGTGTTAGGTTTAGGGTTAGAGTTACAGTTAGGGTTAGTGATAAGGTAAGGGTTAGGTTGAGGTTTAGTATTAGGTAAGAGTTAGGGTTATTGTTAGTGTACGGGTTAGGTTTAGGTTTAGGTTTAGGTTTAGAATTAGGGAGAGGATCAGGGTTAGGGATCAGGTTAGGGTTATGTTTAGGTTTAGTTTTAAAATTAGGATGAGGATCAGGTTTAGTGATCAGGTTATGGTAAGAGTTAGTTTAAGAGTTAGGATTAGGATTAATTTTAGGTTTAGTGTTAGGGTTAATGTTAGGGTTAGAGTGATGGATCATGTTAGGTTGAGGGTTAGTGTTAGGGTTTGGATTAGAGGTAGGGTTAGGGTTAGGTTTGGATTAGGGTTAGAGTTAGGGTTAGGGTTAGTGTTAAAGTTAGGGTTAGTGTTAGGTTTAGGGTTAGGGTTACGGTTAGGGTTAATGATAGGCTTAAGGTTAGGTATAGGTTTAGTATTAGGTCAGTCAGAGATAGTATTATTATTATTGTACAGATTAGGGTTAAGTTTATGGTTAGTTTTATAATTAAGGTGAGGATCAAGGTTAAGGATCAGGTTAGGGTTAGCGTTAGTTTAAGAGTTAGGTTTAGGGTTAGGGTTAGTGTTAGTGTTAGGGTTAGGGTTACGGTTAGGGTTATGGTTTATATTAGGTTAGGGTCAGGGATAGGGTTTAGGTTAGTGTTAGGGTTAGTTTTAGAGTTAGGGTTAGGGGTAGGTTTCCTGTTAGGGTTCAGTTTAAGGTTAGGGTTAGGATTAAGGTAAGTGTTAGGTTTAGGGTTATGGTTACAGAGATAGTTAGTTTTAGGGTTAGGGTTAGTGTTAGGGTTAGGGTTAGTGTTATGGATAGTGTTAGGGTTAGTATTAGGGTTTGTGTAAGGGTGAGGGTTAGGGTTAGTGTTAGGGTTAGGGTTAGGGTTTGTGTTATGGTTAGTTTTAGGGTTAGGGTTATGGATTATGTTAGGATTAGGATTAGGTTTAGGGTTAGGTTTAGTGTTAGGATTAGGGCTCAAGTTAGCATTAGGGTTAAGGTTCCATATAGGATAATGATATTTGGGGGTAGGGTTAAGGTTAGTTTTAGGGTAATTGAGAGGAAAGTTTTAGGCATATGGCTAGGGTCAGCCTGAGGTTTAGCATTAGGTTTAGTGTTAGGTTTTGAGTAATGGATAGGGTAGAGCTAGGGTTAGGGCTGGGTTTATGGTTAGAGTCAGGGCTAAGGGTAGGGTTAGGTTTAGGTTTAGTGCAAGGATTAAAGTTAGGGTTAGGTTTAGGGTAAGGGTTAGGACTAGGTTTAGGATTCGAGTAAGGGTTAAAGCTAGGGTTGGGTCTTGGATTAGGGCTAGGTTTTGGGTTATATTAGGGCTCTCCTAGAAGGATACATCTAATACAAGAACTAAGGTTATGATTAGGGCTAGTTTAGGGTTACATTTAAGAATAAGTTTAGTTATAGGAATAGGTTTAGTTTTAGATTGATGTTTTGAACTAGGGTTAGTGTTAGGGTCAGAATCAGGGTAGTGGAAAAATAAACGACCCAGAATAGCAAAAACAATGCTAAGCAGGAAGTGTGAATCAGGCGGTATAGCGATACCAGACTTCAAACTATACTACAGAGCAATAGTAACAAAAACAGCATGGTACTGGTACCAAAACAGGCGGGTGGACCAACGGTACAGAATAGAGGACACAGAAACCAATCCACAAACCTACAACTACCTTATATTTGATAATGGGTCTAAAAGCATGCAATGGAGGAAGGATAGCATCTTCAACAAATGGTGCTGGTAAAACTGGAAATCCATATGCAACAAATGAAACTGAATCCCTTTCTCTCGCCATGCACAAAAGTGAATTCAAAATGGATCAAGGAGCTTGATATCAAATCAGAGACACACCGTCTGATAGAAGAAAAAGTTGGCTACGATCTACATACTGTGGGGTCGGGCTCCAAATTCCTCAATAGGACACCCATAGCACAAAAGTTAATAACTAGAATCAACAAATGGGACTTACTCAAACTAAAAAGTTTTTTCTCAGCAAAAGAAACAATAAGAGAGGTAAATAGAGAGCCTACACCCTGGGAACAAATCTTTACTCCTCACACTTCAGATAGAGCCCTAATATCCAGAGTATACAAAGAACTCAAAAAATTAGACAATAAGAGAACAAACAACCCAATCAACAAATGGGCCAAGTACCTGAACAGACACTTCTCAGAGGAGGACATACAATCAATCAACAAGTATATGAAAAAATGCTCTCCATCTCTAGCAGTCAGAGAAATGGAAATCAAAACCACCCTAAGATACCATCTCACTCCAGTTAGATTGGCAGCCATTATGAAGTCAAACAACAACAAGTGCAGGCGAGGATGTGGGGAAAAGGGTACACTTGTACATTGCTGGTGGGACTGCAAATTGGTGCAGCCAATTTGGAAAGCAGTATGGAGATTTCTTGGAAAGCTGGGAATGGAGCCACCATTTGACCCAGCTATTCCCCTTCTCGGTCTATTCCCTAAAGACCTAAAAAGAGCATGCTACAGGGACACTGCTACATCGATGTTCATAGCAGCACAATTCACAATAGCAAGACTGTGGAACCAACCTAGATGCCCTTCAATAGATGAATGGATAAAAAATATGTGGCATTTATATACAATGGAGTATTACTCTACATTAAAAAAATGACAAAATCATAGAATTTGCAGGGAAATGGATGGCATTAGAGCAGATTATGCTAAGTGAAGCTAGCCAATCCCTAAAAAACAAATGCCAAATGTCTTCTTTGATATAAGGAGAGTAACTAAGAACAGAGTAGGGTCAAAGAGCATGAGAAGAAGATTAACATTAAACAGGGATGAGAGGTGGGAGGAAAGGGAGAAAGAAGGGATATTGCATGGAAATGGAAGGAGACCCTCAGAGTTATACAAAAGTACATACAAGAGGAAGTGAGGGGAAAGGGAAAAATAATACAAAGGGGACAAATGAATATCAGTAGAGGGGGCAGAGAGAGTAGAGGGGAGGGGAGGGGAGGGGAGGGGGGATAGTAGAGGATAGGAAAGGCAGCAGAACACAACAGACACTAGTATGGCAATATGTAAATCAATGGATGTGTAACTGATGTGATTCTGCAATCTGTATATGGGGTAAAAATGGGAGCTCATAACCCACTTGAATCAAATGTGAAATATGATATATCAAGAACTATGTAATGTTTTGAACAACCAACAATAAAAAAATTTAAAAAAAAGAATAAATTTAGTTATAGGATTAGGTTTAGGTTTAGATTGATGTTTTGAACTAGGGTTAGTATTAGGGTCAGAATCAAGGTAGCGGTTCATTTTATGGTTAGGGATAGGACTCAAATTAGGGGTAGGCTTAGGGCTAGATGTAGGGTTAGGATTTGGTTTACGTTAAGATTTAGGGTTAGTCCCATGGCTCGGTTTTGTGTTCGGGCTAAAGCTGAAGTTAAGTGTAGTTTTATGATTAGCATTAGTGTTATTGCTACTGATAGGGTGAGTTTAGACATAGGAGTAGATTTAGATTCATGGTTAATTCTAGGGTTAGGACTATGGCTAGTGTTGGAGCTAAGATTAGGGCTAGTTCTAAACCTAGCTGTAGCTCTAAAACAAAACTGAGCCCTAGCCCTTACCCTAACACTAACCTAACTGTAATCTCAGACCTGACATTAGACCTAGCCCTAATTCTTGCCCTAACCCTTGCCGCAGTCTGGCTGGGAACAAAATCACGAGCCACAAGTAGGAACAAACTTTGTATCTGAACTCCACCAGCACACTCCACATACGCTCTCGGGGTAAAATGCTGAACCACGCCACGTGGCTCCTCCCGGGGACCACTACTCCAACAGGCAAATCCCTCCTCCAGAAATCCCTCCTACTGCACTTCCCCAAACAATGGGAACTCTCTGGGAGTCCCGCTAGAGCTCCAAAGTAGCAGGCGGTGGCATACATCAGGGGTCTAATATCCAATTGAATGCAGATCTTAACATAATCATATCATCTCAATGGCTTGCTGGCATCACCTTTCAACCAAAACTGCCATGCATCATTCCTACTTGGCTATGGCTCTCAGCATCTCCCCCCTTTTGTTTAATTAAGCAACAAGCAATGTGGCTTAGGGACCATGCCTGTTAGGTTGTCCAATACAACATATGGTTCTTACCCGTCATCGGATGAGCTGACCTGTAGGCATCAGCCTCCTGTCTTAGGTTGGTGCCACTGCAATTGGATCATACCCATCACTGACTACCGGTCCAGCATACAGCCATACTTGTGGATAGGCCTATGCTCCAGTGGGGGGGTGAGGTTCTTTCCCTCACCTCTGTTGGCCCCCAAATTTGGCCTTTGCACCAGTGGGGGGGTGAGGTTCTTTGCCTCACCTCTGTTGGCCCCCAAATTTGGCCTTGGTGTCAGTGGGGGGGTGAGGTTCTTTGCCTCACCTCTGTTGGCCCCCAAATTTTAGACCATCACAAGCAGAAGGGAGGAGGATACAGAAATGCCAAGACACCAAACCAACTGATGGCTCCTTTGGAAAAAATTGTACCACCTGTGACACCATCAGCAAAGATATGCCAGCACTACCACAATTCGCTGTACCAACAGATAGTTCACAATGTATACAAGTGATAAGTTCACAATGTATACAAGGGATACAGAGTCCAGGCAAGTTCTGCAAGCAGTTCAAAGTGGAGGAATCTATCAATATGTCCCTTTCCTCCCAAAGTAAATTGACTCCTTGATTGAGCATTACTTGTTGAGTTATTATTCATTGATGCATCAGTTTAATACAGTGTACTGTGATAGCTATGGAAGAAGCTGTAGTTTGGTTTCATCTTTGTCTTCACCGGCACTTGGATGAAGATAGGAATTCTGGCAATTATGCAAAAAAAAAAAATATGTAACATTCCAACAGGTACTAAGAAAACAATTTTCTGAACAATTTATATTATCCTGAAGAGAATTATTAAATATAATGAAAAGGAAAGGTGAAAGTAAACAAACAGATCTGTTAACCTCCTTATTTGTTCACATATTAAAACAATCCTCAACAGCTGTATACCCAACTTAAATTAAACGCTCCCCTTCTGCTTGTAGCAGATTATTTATGGTGTTTGTGTAAAAACCACTATGGTTGTTATTTAAATTAAACAAAAGGGGGGAAATGTTAGGGTCTGTAAAAAAGTCAAGATGGCGCCTGGCATTTTGCCAGAGGGAGTGGTTTGAGAAGTAACGCCAGCGAGCCATTAAGTGTGGAGATTCCTTATTGGTTGAATGCTGTATCTAGTTTATGTTAATTAAGATAAGCTGTGTGGAATGTATATATACCCCCCTGTCCTACAATAAACGGTTCCCACTCCTGCTGTATCAATCTACACAAGTTGGTCGTCACCAGCTGGTTATTTTGCTGCAGCCGGACTGCTGCAACCCTTACACAAAACCTAACCCTACACCTACCCATAACTCTAGCCTTATTTATCCCTAACCCTAAAACTTACACTGACCTTGACTCTGACCCTAACACTAACCCTATTTCAAATCATCACTCTAATCATAACCTAACCCTAACACTAGACCTAACCCTAACCATAAAACTAGCCCTAATCGTAACCCTAGTTCTTATAATAGCCATAGCCCTACCCTAACCCTAACCTAATCTAAAACCTAGCCGTAACCCTAACCCTAACACTAAATTTAACCCTAACCTAGCTCTAAACCTAATCCTAACCCTAGCCTTAATCCTAACCATAACCCTAGTCCTAACTCTAGCTCTAATCCTATCAATTACCTTAACCCTAACCCTAATACTAATACCAATTCTAGGATAACCATAACTCTATCCATAACCCTAACCCTATTCATTACCATAAACCTAAACTGAACCCTAAACCTAACCATATCCATTATCATAACCATAAACATAATCCTAACCTAATTTGAGCCCTAACCCTAAACCTTAATCTAAACAAACCCTAACCATTAACCTGACCCTAATAATACCCCTATCTCCAAAAGTGAACCTAACACTCAACCTAACCCTTACACTATACATAGCCATAAAACTAACCCTGAAACTATCCCTAACCATAACCCTAGACCTAGCATTAGCCCTAGGTCTTATGTTAGCCCTTATGCTAAAAAAATTAAAGCCCTTATTCTGGCCCTAAACCTGGCCTTAATCTGAACCCTAACCCTGTCACTAGGTCTAACCCTTAAGTGAACCTTCACCCTAGACCTTAACCTAGGTATAATATTATAACGAACCTTAAACCTAATTCTAAACCTAGCCCTAAACCAAGGCCTAGCCCTAATACTAAACCTAGCTCTAATCCTAGACCTAATTTAGCCCTAAACCTAAATCTAATCATACGCCTAACCCTAAGACTAATTCTAAATCTTGCCCTAGCCCTAGGCCTAGTTCTAAAATTTCCCCTTACCATGATCCAAAGCCTATCCCTAACCCTAGTCCCAAACTTAGCCCTAGCCATAAACCTATATCTAACCCTCACTCTAAGTCTAACCCTAACCTAAAACCTAAACCTCACCCTAACACTAGCCCTAATCCTAATGCTAATTTGAAAACTATCCCTCACCATAGCCATAGCATTCAAGCAAAACTGAGCTACAGCTCTAATCCTAAACCTTAACCTAAACCAAACCCTAACACTCTGCCTAGCCCTTACCCTAGCACTAATTAAAGTCCTAAACCTAACCGTACAACTAATAATGACCCTAACTCTGATCCTAAAACTAACCTTAGATCTAAACATCAACTTAACGCTAAACCTAACCTGAACAGTAAACCTAGCCCTAACCCTAATCCTAAAACTAGCCCTAATCATAATGCCAGGTCTTACATTAGCAATAGTCCTAACCCTAACACCAAACTTAGCCTTAATCTGAACTCTAACCCTAGCTTTAACCCTAACGCTAACACTAACCCTAACCCTAACCCTAGCTCTAACCTTATCCCGTACCCTATGCAACCCTCACCCTAATCCTACCCTAGACCTAACCCTAATCCTTAGCCTACCCCAAACCCTAACTCTATTACTAGTCCTATCCCTAGGCCTCATTCTAACTCTAACCCTAACCCAAACCCTAAGCCTAGCCCTGAACCTTATTCTGACCCTAAAACTAACCCTAGGTCTAAGCCTGACCCTAACCCTAAACCAAATACTAACACTAGCCCTATGGGTAAACGTATACCTAAACCTAACCGTAACATTAAGACTAGACCTAAACTTAATCCTAAATATAGCCATAACTCTAGCCATAGCCCTAAACAAAAACCTTGCTCCAGCACTAACAATAACCATTAATCTATCGCAATGACTAACAATACCCCTAGAACTAACCATAGTAAAATTGTGCTCCTAACTGTAAATCCAATGCTAACCTGAATACTGACCCTTACCCTAACACAAACACTAGCTCTAAACCTTATACTAACACAATCCTTCCCTAACACTAGACCTATCCATAACCCTAACCTTAAAACTAGCCATAACCATATTCCTAGTTCTTACATTACCCATACTCCTAACACTAGTCATAAACCTCCTCCCAAAACCTAGCCCTAAATGTAGCTCTAAAACTACCTCTAAGCCTAATCCTAACCTTAGTCCTAGCCCTAACCCTCACACTTGCCTTGCCTAATATCATAGAAATTTGAAGAAAACTAGGGCCATGCTGGAGCTCTCTGAGCAGATGGAAGGCTCGGCTATGTGATTGCTCTCGGTTCAGTGGGAAGTTGGAAGTCTCGGCCAAACATGAGATCTCTGCACAGAAGGAAGTCTCAGCTGCACATGTGCTCTTAGCTCAGACGGAAGTCTCAGCCATGTGTGAGCTCTTGGTGCAGAGGGAAGTCTTGGCTGTGGTTTCGCTCTTGACTCAGACAGAAGTCTCCACTGTGCAGGCGATCTCGGTGCAGAGGACAGGTAGCACAGAAGACAGAGGCTTTGCTTGTGAATCACCAGGCAAAGCTCTGGACATGGCCAAAGGTCACCCAAGCACCACCTAACTCACCAAACACCCTACACAGGTAACAGATGGAATGCATCTTGGAAAACCTTACTCACCATCTGTCAGTGACGGTGGCTACCAGCTCAGTCTGTGACTGCTCAGGTACCCGGTTTCCAACTCCCCTAACTCCAGCTGTGATAACTCAAGATTTTTCTCACAAGCTTTTTTTTTTTTTTTTTTGTGGGGGGGGGGGAGCAATCAATGCAGAACAGCAAATGTACAGGTACCTGGTTTCCAACTCAGAGATTAAGAGTAGGGAGGCTCCAGGCAGAAGCTCAAGCACTCTCAAATTGGCTATCTCCACCACCCTTAGCACAGAGACTCAAGCTAGGAATAGACAACTCAACCTACTGGAAGAAAACAGAGTTCTGAGAGACTTTTCTATTCTCGCTCTTTTCATCTATTCTCCTCTACCCTTCCCCCTCTGGCCCTCACAATCTCAACATATGTGAAACCAAGAACTTTGGATGAAATTGGACTTTAAGAACTGAATCACCAGAATTGTTTAATATAGAGGAATTGCATAGGCCCACCTCACCCCCTTTTATATTATTTTCATTCTCCCTTTCTTTCTTTCTTGTTTTTTTTTTCTTTTTTCTTCCTCCCTCTATCCCACTTTCAACCTCACAAATTTTAGTATTTATACATAGGGTAATATTATGAATACTGATAATAAATTTGAATTTATACATTCTTCTATAAATTACCCTTTTCTATTCATTACAGTTCTCCTCCAATTTACTAAGATAGATTATTCTCATACCCTCACTCCTTTCCACCTTAACATAGCATATTACCCCTGATCATCAGTTCTCATCAGTTTATGAAACTAATGACTATATTCTAAATAATAATTGAAGCCAACATCTGTAGATATGGAATCTAAATATAAATGTATTTATAATAGTTCGGCTTAGGCTTCAGTTTATGGTTAGATTTAGAGTTAGGATTTGATATATGGTTAGGGCTAGGACTAAGGATAGGGCAAGGGTTAGGACTAGGTTCAGGGTTAGGGTTTGGGTTATGGTAAGGTATAGGGTTAGAACTAGTGATAGGCTAGTTTGAGAGTTAGAGTTAGTCATAGGGCTAGGGTAGGGTTATGTTTAGGGATAGTGTTAAATTAGGGTTAGGTTTAGTATTAGTTTGAGACCTCAGGTTAGGGTTATAGATAGGGTTATATGTAGGGTAAGGGAGTGGGTTATAGCTAAGTTTTGGGGTAGGGCGAGGGTTAGTATTAGGGTTAGGGTTAGGGTTAGGTTTAGGGTTATGATTAAGGAAGTCTTAGGGCTAGAAGGAAGGCTAGTGTTTGTGTTAGGGTTAGGGCTAGTATTAGGGCTAAGGCTAATGTCACGACTAGGGTTATACTTAGGGACAGATTTAGTGTTAGGTTTATGGCTTGGTCCAGTGTAAGGGTTAGGTTTAGGGTAAGGCTTAGGATTAGAGTTAGGGTTATTATTAGTACCAGGTTCAAATTTAGGGTTTGGTTTATGTTAGAGGTAAGGTTTAGGGCTTGAATTAGCATTAGGTTTAGGGTGCGGGTTAATGACAGAGTTAGGTTTAGGGTTTAGATGTGGTTTAGTGTAATGGATAGGATTAAGGTTAGGCCTAATGTTTAGCATAAGGGTTAGGGTTATGATTAGGGTAATGGATAGGGTTAGACCTAAGATTAGGGCTAGGGATATGTATAGGATTAGGGCTTTTTTTTTTTTTAGGTTAGGGTTAGGTTTAAGTTTAGGGTTAATGCTAGATTTAGGACTCACATTAAGGCTAGGTTTTGGGTGGGGTTATGGCTAGGGTTAAGGATACGTGTAATGTATGAAGTAGGGTTATGGTTAGCACTAGTTATAGGGTTAGCATTAGGGATAGGTCTAGTGTTAGGGTTAGGTTTATGGTTATGACAATATTTAGAGCTAGATTTAGTGTTAGGTTCAGAGTCAGTGTCCTTATTACTTTTCAGGTTAGATTTAAGACTGGAATCAGAGATAAGTGTAGGACTACTTGTAAGGTTAGGGTTTGGTTTAGGTTAAGGGTTAGGATTAGGGCTGTGACTCAGTTTTGTTTTAGGGCTAGTGGTACGGTTAGGGCTAGTTTTAGAATTAGTTTTAGGGTTAGGGCTAGTGTTAGTGTGAGGTTTAGGCTTAGGTTTAGGGTTAGATTTAGAGTTAGGTTTAGATCCAGGGTTTGAGCTAGGGTGAAAGATAGGACTAGGGTTAGGGCTAAGTTTAGGGTGATGGTAAGGGATTGGTATAGAGCTCGCTATAGGGCTAGGGCGAGAGTTAGAGTTAGTCTTAGGGCAAGGGTTAGTGTTAGGGTTAGGGCTAGGGTTAATATTAGGTTTAGGGTTACAGTTAGGTTTAGGGTAAGGGTTGGGATTACAGCTAGTTTTATGGCTAGCGTGAGGGTTATAATTAGGATAAGTGTTAGGTTTATGATTAAGGTAAAGTTTATGTCTAGGATATGGGCTAAGTTTTGTGTTAGGTGTAGGAGTAGGATTAGAGCTAGGGCAAAAGTAAGATCTAGGGTTACAGTTAGGGATAGTTTAGGGTTAGGTTTATAACTAGGTCTGTTTTAAGGGTTAGGTTTATGGTTAGTGTAAAGTTTAGAGCTAGGGTATTATTAGAGTTAGGGTCAGGTTTAGCGTTTTTGTTAGGTTAAGGTTTAGGTTTTGGGCTCGAATTAGCATTATTGTTAAGGATAGTGTAATGATAGGTTTAGGGTTCAGGTTAAGTGTAGGGTAATTTATAGTTTTAAGTTTAGGTATAGTTTTAGGTTTTGGCCTAGTGTTAGCATAAGGGTTAGGTTTATCATTAGAGTAATGGTTAGGTTAGAGCTAGGGTTAGCGCTAGGATTATGCTACAGATTAGGTCTAGTCTTAGGCTTAGGCTTAGGGTTAGGGCTATGGTTAGGATTTGGATTAGCTTTAGGGTTAAAACTAGGGTAGACCTTGGATTAGGGCTAGGTTTTGCAATAGGTTAGGGCTACAGCTAATGTAAGAACTTGTTATGATTCAGGCTAGTTTTAGGGTTAATGTTAAGGCTAGGTATAGTTTTAGGGTTAGGTTTAGCGTTGGGGTGGTGTTTAGAGCTAGGGTTACTGTTAGTGTCAGGGTCAGTGTTCAGGTTAGTGTTATGGTTAGAATTAAACCCAGAATTAGGTCTAGGGGAAGAGTTACTGTTTGGCTTAGGCTAAGGTTATTGTTAGGGCTATGTCTAGGTTTTTCATTAGGTCTAGTGTTCGAGTTATGGCTAGATTTATGATTAGGTTTAGGTCTAGTGCTAGTGTTAGGGTTAGGTTTAGGTATAAGTTAACTGGGCGGGTTACTATTAGGGTTCAGTTTAGGCTTAAGTTCAGGTTTAGATCTACAATTAGTTTTAGGGTCAGAATAAGGGTCAGGGTTAGGGTTAGGATTTGGCTTATGGTTAGAGCTAGAATGAGTGCTAGTGTTAGGACTAGTAATGGGATTAGGGTTTGTGTTAGGTTAAGGATTAGGGTTAGAATTAGGGTTAGGGTTAAATTAGGGCTATGATTAGGGATAGGGTTACTGTTCAGCGTAGGTCTAGTGTTAGAGTTAGGGTTAGGATTAAGATTAGGGTAAGGGATGGTCTTTTAACTAGGTTTAGTGGGAGGGTGAGTGTTAGAATTAGGTTAGGGCTATGGTTAAGGATAGTGTTATGATTAGGGCTAGGTTTAGGGTTAGGATGAGGGCTAGGGTTTGTTTTATATTTAGGGCTAGGATTAGGGCTAGGGCTAATATCAGGTCTTGGGTTTTGGTTAAAGATAATTTTAGTGTTAGGTTTATGGCTACATGTAGTGTGGGGGTTAGTTTTAGGGTTAGGGTCAGGTTTAGAGCTAAAACTATTTTTACAGTCAGGCTCTGGGTTAGGGTTTGGGATGGTTTAAGTTTTAATGTTAGGGCTCAAATTAGCATTAGGGTTAGTGTTATGTTAATGATAGGGTGAGGTTTAGAGTCTAGGTTTCCCTTAGGGTAATGGAATGGGTTAGGATTAGGGATAGGGTTAGGTTTAAGACTAGGTTTAGCATTAGAGTTAGGGTCCTGTTTATGGCAATGGATAGGGTTAGAGCTAGGTTTATGGCTAGGGTTATGTTTATGATTAGGGCTAGGGTTAGGGTTAGGATTAGGTTTAAAACTTGGGTTATGGCTCAGATTATGTCTAGGTTTTGTGTTAACTTAGTGCTAGAGTTAGGGTTATGGCTAATGTAAGGACCAGGTTTATGTTTTGAGCTAAATTTGGGGTTAGAGTTAGGGCTATGTCTAGTCTTAGGTTTAGGTTTAGGATTAGGGTTATGTTTACAGCTAGGGTTAGTGTTATAGTCAGAGTCAGGGTCAGGGTTAATTTTATTGTTTGGATTAAAACTCAAATTAGGGCTAGGGTTAGGGTAATGATTTGGTTTTGGTTAAGGTTTAGGGTTAGGGATATCGTTCTGTTTAGTTCTAGGTCTAAGGCTAGAGTTAGGGGTAGTTTTAGCATTAAGGTTAGGGCTAGTGTGAGAGTTAAAATTATTGATAGGGCTAAAATTAGAATTAGGGTTTCTGATAGGGTTAAATTAGGGCTAGGATTAGGGCTAGGGTTAGTGTTTAGTTAAGGCCTAGCAATAGGGATAGGGTTAGGTTTAAGTTTAGGGTAATGAATGGTGTTATAGCTAGGTTTAGACGTAGGGTGAGGTTTAGAGTTAAGGTTAGAGCTAGAGTTGGAGTTAAGGTTATGATTAAGGCTAGGTTTAGGACTAGGATGAGGGATAGTGTTCATTTTACATTCAGGGCTAGGATTAGTGCTAGGGGTAATATCATGTTAGGGTTAGGTTTATGTTTACCATAAAAGTTAGGTTTTGAGCTAGGGTTAGGGCTAGGTTTAGGGTTAAGTCTAGGGATAGGATTACGGTAGGTTTAGGGTTAGGGTGGTGTTTTGAACTAGATGAGTGTTAGGATATAAGTCAGGTAAAGGGTTAATTTTAAGATTATAGTTAGGACTTGAATTAGGGCTAGGGTTAGATCTAGGTGTAGTGCTAAGTTTTGGTTTAAGATAAGGCTTGTGTTAGCCCTGTTGCTCGGTCTTGTTTTAGTGCTATGATTCGGGTTAGCACTAGTTTTATGATTAGCTTTAGGGTTAGGGCTAGGGTTATGGTTAGGTTTAGGATTAAGGCTAGATTTAAGGTTAGGATTAGGGCTAGGTTTTGTGTTAGGTTTAGGGTAACAATTAGGGCTAGGACTAATGTCAGGTCTAGGTTTATAGTTACTGGTATTTTTAGGATTATGTTTATGGCAAGGTCAAATTAAAGTGTTACTTTTAGGGAAAGGGTAAAATTAAGATGTGGGGTATTATTAGGGTCAGGGTCAGGCTTTGGTTTTGGGTTAAGTTTTAGTGTTAAGGCTCAAATTAGCATTAAGTTTAGAATTAGGGTTAGGGTAATGTATAGTGTTAGGTTTAGGGTTAGGTTCGGTTTAAGGTAATGGATATGGTTAGGGTTTGTGATAGGTTTAGGGTTAGGCCTAGGGTTAGCATTAAGTTTATAGTTATCGTTAGGGTAATTTATAGGTTTAGACCTAGGGTTAGTGCTAGGATAATGGTTAGGATTAGGGCTTGAGTTAGCATTAGGGTCAGGGTTAGGGCGAGGGTTACACTTAGGATTAAGTTTAGGGTATGGTTTAGGGTTTGAGCTAGGAATTTTGCTATGGCTAAGATTAATTTATGGTTTGGCCTTGGATTATGGTCATGGTTAGTGTAACGGTTAGGGCTAGGGTTATCATTAGGGTTAGGTAATAGGTTTAGATGTCAGGTTAAAGATAGTTTTAGGTTTAGGTTAGCGTTATATTTAGGTTTAGGATTAGGGTTAGCAATTTGAGCTATCTTAGGTTTAGGGTTAGGGTTAGGTTACATTCAGTATTCTACGGTTAGGTTTATGTTTATGTTTAGGGTTAGGGTAGGTTTAGCTTTTGGTCTAGTGTTATTATTAGGGTTAAGTTTAGGGTTAGAGTAATGGATAGGGTTCAAGCTAGGGTTAGGGCTTGGGTTAAGGTTAGGATTAGGGCTGGGATTAGGTTAAGAGTTTGACCTTGGGCTAGTGTTAGGGTTAGATTAAGTGTAAGGGTAAGGAATGAGCTAGGTTTAGGGCTAGGTTAAGTGATAGGTTTACAGTCTGGGCTAGGGTAGGTTTAGAGTTAGGTTAAGGGCTAGGATAGCATTACTTTTAGGGTTATTGTTAGTATAATGGATAGAATTAGAGCTAGGGTTTGGGCTATGGTTAGAGTTAGGATTAGAGCTAGAATTAGGGTGAGGTTTAGGATTGGGGCTAGGGTTATTTTATGGTAAGGTTTAGTGTTTGAGCTAGGGTTAGGGCTAGAACGAGGTTTAGGGTTAAGGTTAGGGCTAAGTTTAAGTTTAGAGTTATGCTTTGGGTTAGGTTTAGGGCTGTAATTCGGGCTGGGTTTTGTGTGAGGTTAAGGGCTACAGTTAGGTATATGGGTAATGTAAGAGCTAGAGTTATGGTTATGGCTATGTTTAGAGTTCATCTAGTGTTAGGGATAGTTTTTAGCATAGAATAAGGTTTAGAGCTAGGGTTTTTGTTAGGGTAAATGTCAGGTTTCAGGTTAGGATTAGGTTTAGGACATGGTCCAGAATGAGGACTAGGGTTAGGTCTAGGGGTAGAGTTAGTGTTTGGTTTAACTAAAGGGTTATTGTTAGGGCTAATGCTAGGGTTATGGCTATATTTAGGATTAGGTTTAGGTCTAGTGCTAGTGTTATTGTTAGGTTTAGGTTTAGGGTTAATGGTAGGGCTAGTGTTAGTTTTCGGATAAGGGTTAGGTTCAGGTTTGAACCTAGGTTTAGAGTTAGGGTCAGAATAAGGGTCAGGGTTAGAGTTAGGGTTTGGGTTAAGTTTAGAGCTGGAATGAGGTTTAGGATTAGGCTAGTAAAAGAGTTAGGGTTTGGGGTAGGCATAGAATTAGGGTCAGGACTAGGGTAGCAATAGGGTGATGTTTTACTAAGTGTAAGAAATAGAGTTAAAACTAGGATTAGGACTAGGGATAGGGTTAGGGTTAGCGCCAGGGTTAGGATTAGGGTTAAAACTAGGGTTAGACCTTGAATATTTTAGGGGTAGGTTTGTGTTAGGTTTAGGACTATGGCTAATTTCATTACTGGCATTACGTTTAGGGCTAGTTTTTGTGTTAGGTTTAGGGCGAGGTCTAGTGTGAGGAATAAGTTTAAGGATAGGGTGATATGTAGAGCTAGTGTTAGTGTTGAGGTCAGAGTCAGTGTTTGTATTAGTTGTAGAGTTAGGTTTAGGATTCGAATTAGGGCTACGTTTAGGGCTAGCTGTAGTGTTAGGATTTGCTTTAGGTTAAGGGTTAGGTTCAGTGAAATGGCACGGGTTTTGCTTGATAGCTAGGGCTTCAGTTGGGGCTAGTTTTCAAATTAGCGTTAGGGTTACAGCTAGTGTTAGTGTGTGGTTTAGGCTTAGGTTTAGGGTTATATTTAGAGTTAGGGTTATTTCTAAGTTTAGGGCTACAGTGAAGGGTAGGGCTAGGGTTAGGGCTAGGATTTGAGTTATTATGAGGGATAGGGTGCTCCATATGCACACAACACACACACACACACACACACACAATGTTTTTTTCATAACTCACTTCTTTTTTTAAAATATATATTATTTTAGTTATACATGGACACAATATCTTTGTTTATTTTTATGTGGTGCTGAGGATCGAACCCAGTGCCTCACATGTATGAGGCAAGCACTCTGCCACTGATCCACAATCCCAGCCCTCATGAGCATGAGGAAAAGACTAACATTAAACAGAGATGAGTGGGAGGGAAAGGGAGAGAGAAGGGAAACTGTATGGAAATGGAAGGAGACCCTCATTGTTGCACAAAATTACATATAAGAGATGGTGAGGGGAAAGGGGGAAAAACAAGGGAGAGAATTGAATAACAGCAGATGGGGTAGAGAGGGAAGATGGGAGGGAAGGGGAGGGGGGATAGTAGGGGATAGGAAAGGTAGCAGAATACATCAGTCACCAATATGGCATTATGTAAAAATGTGGATGTGTAACCGATGTGATTCTGCAAATTGTATTTGGGGTAAAAATGGGAGTTCATAACCCACTTGAATCAAATGTATGAAAGATGGTATCTCATGAGCTATGAATGTTTTGAACAGCCAATAAAAAAAAATTCTTAAACTAAATAAATAAATAAATAAATAAGGGATAGGGTTGGAAATAGGGATAGGGCTGGACCAGAGTTAGAGTTAGTGTAAGGATTAGATTTAGTGCCAATGTTAGGGGTCGGTTTAGGGTTAGAGCTAGGTTTAGACCTATGGTTAGTCTTAGGGTCAGATTAAGGGTCAGGGTTAGTGTTAGGGTTTGGGATAGTGATAGAGCTAGACTGAGGATTAGGGTTAGTACTAGTAATAGAGTTAGGTTTTTGGTTCGTCTAAGAATTAAATTTAGGACAAGGTAGCTATAGGGTGGTAGTTTGGCTTAGGGTAAGGGATACGGTTAGCACTAGTGTTAACACTAGGGTTAGGGTTAAGGTTATGGCTAGGGTTAGATTTAGGATTAGGGTTAAAGCTAGGGTTAGAGCTTGGGTTAGGTCTAGGCTAGGTTTTGTGTTAGCTTTAGGGCTATGACTAATGTGAGAACTAGGGTTAGAATTAGGGCTACTTTTAGGGTTAGTGTTATGTCTAGGTTTAGTTTTGGTTAGGTTTAGGGTTAGGGTTATGTTTAGGGTAATGGATAGGTCAGGGTTAGCGAATGTGTTAGGGTTAGGCCAAGGGTTAGCATTAGGGTTAAGATTAGGGTTAGGGTTAGGGTAATGGATAAGGTTAGAGCTAGAGTTAGTGCTAGGGTTATGGTTAGTGTTAGTGTTGGGGTTATTGTTAGGTTTAGGGATAGTGCAAGGATTAAAGTTAGGGTTAGTTTTAGGGTAAGGGTTAGGACTTGGTTTCAGTTTATAGTTAGGGTTAAAGCTAGGGTTGGGGCTCACATTAGGGCTAAATTTTGGGTAACATTAGTGCTAGTATTAAGGATACAGCTAATGTTAGAACTAGAGCTATGATTAGGGGTAATTTTAGGGTTATGTTTAGAGCTAAGCCTAGTTTAATGGTTATGTTTAAGTTCACAGTGATGTTTTGAGCTAGGGTTAGTGTTAGGTTCCGAGTCAGGGTCAGGGTTAGTTTTAGGGTTGGGGATAGGATTCGAATTAGGGTAGGCTTAGGGCTAGATGTAGGGTTAGGTTTTGGTTAAGGTTAAGGGTTAGGGTTAGTGTTATGGCTCCTTATGTTTTAGGGCTAAGGATAAAGTTAAGGTAGCATTACAATTAATCTTAGTGATATTGGTAGTTATAGGGTGAGTTTAGGCTTAGTGGTACATATAGAGTTGTGGTTAATTCTAAGGTAGGGCTATGACTAGGGTTAGGGCTAAGGTTAGGTCTAGTGTTTGAGTTACAGTAAGTGATAGGGTTAGAAATAGGAGTAGAGCTAAGGCGGTAGTTAGAGTTATTCTTAAGGCTAGGGTTAGTGTTAAGTTTAGGGCTAAATGAGGGCTAGGAATATGTCTAGGATTGGTGTTACGTTTAGGCCTAGTGTTAGGGCTATGTTTAAGATTAGGTTTATGTTTAGGGTTAGGTTTAGGGGAAGGGATGGGGTTATAGCTAAGTATAGGGCTAGGGCAATGATTAGAATTAAGTTAAGGTCTAGGGTTAGGTTTGTGTTAGAATTAAGGCTAGATTTTGGGTTAGGATGAGGGCTAGGGTTTGTGTTAGGGTTAGGGAAAGTTTTAGGGATTGGGATAATGTCAGGTTTAGGGTTATGGCTAGGGATAGTTATAGGGTTTGGTTCATGGCTAGGTCTAATGTTAGGTTTAGGGGAAGGCCCAGGTAAAGAGTAAGGTGCATTTTTAGGGTAAGGGTCAGGTTTTGGGTTTGTGATAGTTTAATTATTAGGGTTAGGGCTCAAATTAGCGTTAGGGTTAGAATTAGGGTTAGGTTTATTGGATAGGGTTAGATTTAAGATTCAGGATAAGATTAGGGTAATTGGTAGGGTTAGGGTTAGTGATATGGTTAGGGTTAGGCCTAGAGTTAGCATTTGGGTTAGGGTTATTGTTAGGGTAATGAACAGCATTAGATATAGATTTAGGGCTAGGGTTTTGGATAGGATTAGGGCTAGAGTTAGGGTTAGGGATAGGAATAGGATTAGGGTTTGGTTTTGGTTTAGGGTACAGGTTAGGTTTTGAGCTAGGGATAGTGCTAGGGTGAGGAATAGGTTTAGAATTATGTCTAGGGTTAGATTTATGGTTAAGGTTAGGGTTAGTTTTAGGGTTAGGGCAAAGGTTATCTTTAGAGTTAGGTTAATGGTTAGGGTTAGATGTTGTGTTAGTTTTAAAGGTAGTTTTAGGTTTAGGGTTTGTGTTAATATTAGGACTAAGATTATCATTTGAGTTAGGGTAATGGATAGGGTTAGATGTCAGGTTAGGGTAAGGGGTAGTTTTAGGTTTAGGGTTAGTGTTAGATTTGGGCTAGGGTTAGAATTTGATAAGCGTTAGGGTTTTATCTAGAGTTAAGGCTACAATGAGTTTTGGGTTTAGGGTTAGGTCAAGGATTAGGTTTAAAATTAGGATTAGAGCTAGTGTTATCATTAGGGTTAATGTTCTGTTTAGGGTATGGATAAATTTAGAGATAGTATTAGGGCTAGTGTTAACATTATGATTAGGGCTAGGATTAGGATTTGGTTTAGGGATAGGGCTAGGGTTATGTTTAGGGTTCAGTTTTGGGTTTTATCTAGGGTTAGGTCTAAAACGAGGTTTAGGGTTAGCATGAGTGTTAGGCTTATGGTAAGGGATAAGGTTAGGTTAGGGTTAGGGTTACGCTTTGGGCTAGAGTTAGGCCTAGGATTAGGGCTAGGTTTTGTGTTAGGTTTAGAGCTAGTTTTAGTGCTATGGTAATGTAAGGGTTATGTTTACAGTTATGGCTAGTTCTAGTGTTAGGTTTAAGTTTCGGTTAGCCTCAGTTTTATAGCTAGGTTTAGTGTTATGTCAGGGTCTGTGTTTGGATTAAGGTTAGGTTTAGGGCTAGAGCCAGAATTAAGATTGGTTAGGTCTAGAGGTAAGGTTAGTGTTTGGTTTAGGTTAACGATTATCATTTGAGCTAGGGCTATTTTTTGTTTATATCTTGGTTAAAGATATGGCTAGATTTATGATTAAGTTTAATCTAGGTCTAGTATTAGGGTTACATTTAGATATAGGGTTATGGGTAGGGCTAGTGTTAGGGTTTGGTTTAGGTTCAGGGTCAGAATAAGGGTCAGGGTTATGGTTAGAATTTGTGTTAGGGTTATAACAAGAATGAGGGCTAGGGTTAGGACTAGTAATAGGGTTAAGTTTTGGGTTAGACTAAGACTAATTTTAGGACTAGGGTTAGCACTGGGGTTGGGGTTTGGCTAGGGTAAAGTATAAGGTTAGTGCTAGCGTTAGATCTGTGGTTCGGTTTAGGGTCAGGGATAGTGTTAGGGTTAGGGTTAGGGTGAAAGCTAGGGTTAGGTATCAGATTTGGGCTAGGGATGCGTTAGCATTAGGTTTAAGGTTATGGCTAATGTATGATCTAAGTTTATGATTAGAACTAGTTTTAGAATTAGGGTTAGGACCAAATCTAGTGTTAGATTAAGGTTTAGGTTTAGGGTGATGTTTAGAGGTAGGGTTAGTGTTAATGTCAGAGACAGGTTTTGGGATAGATTTAGGGTTAAATTTAGAACTCAAATTAGGGCTAGGCTTAGGGCTAGATATAAGGTTAGGGTTTGGTTTAGGTAAAAGTTTAGGGTTATTGTTATGGCTCAGTTTGGTTTTAGATCTAAGCCTATGGTTAGAGCTAGTTTTAGGATTAGCTTTAAGGTTAGGGCTAGTGTTAGGGTTAGGTTTAGTTTTAGAATTCGGGTTAGATTTAGAGTTAGGTTTAGATCTACGGTTAGGGCAAAATGTAAGGTTAGATCTAGGGTTAATGCAGGCTATGGCTAGGAATAAGATTATGGTAAGTGATTGAGTTAGAATTAGGGCTGGGGCTAGGGTGAGAGTTGTAGTTATTCTTAAAGCTAGGATTCAGGTTAGGTTTAGGGTTAGGGCTAGGTTTAGTGTTAGGATTAGTCCTAGGGTTAAGTTTAGGGGTAGGTTTAATGTTAATGTTAAGGTCTAGGTTAGGTTTAGGGTAAGCAATGGGGTTATAACTAGGTTTAGGGCTAGGGAACGTGTTAGAATTAGGGTTAGGGTTATGATTAAGGCTAAGTTTTATTCTAGGATAAGAGATAGTGTTTGTGTTTGGGTTAGGGCTAATATTAGGGCTAGGGCTATTGTTAGGTTTAGGGTTACATTAGAGATAGGTTTCGGTTTATGTTTATGGTTAGGTCTAGTGTAAGGGTTAGATTTAGGGTAAGGGTCAAGTTTAAAGCTATGTGTATTATTAGGGTCAGTATTTGGCTTAAGGTTTGGTTTAGGCTAATGTTTAGTTTTATGGCTCGAGTTAGCATTAGGGTTAGAGTTAGGGTTAGGATAATGAATAGGCTTAGGATTAGGGTTCAAGTTAGTTTTAGGGCAATGGATAGGTTTAGGGATTGCGATAGGGTTAGGGTTAAGCCTAGGATTAGCATTACGGTTAGGATTGTGGTTAGCGTAGTGGATAGAATTAGAGCTATGATTAGGGTTAGGGTTAGGGTAGTTGATATAGTTAGAGCTAGGTTTAGGGCTATGTTTAATGTTAGGATTAGAGCTAGTTTTAGGTTTGGGTTTGGGATATGGCTAGGGTTATGTTAAGGGTAAATGTTAGGCTTTGAGCTAGGGTTAGGTCTAAAACGAGGCTTAGGGTTAGGGTTAGGTCTAGTGTTGGGTTTAGTGTTACACTTAGGGCTGTGTTCAAGCCTAGAATTACAACTAGGTTTTGTTCTAGTTTAGGCCTAGGGTTAGGGCTATGGGTATTGTAAGAGCTAGGGTTATGATTAGGGCTAGTTTTAGTGTTACAGTTATTGCTAGGTCTAGTGTTAGGATTAGGTTTGGTTTAGAGTGAGCTTTGGAGCTAGGATTATGTTAGGGTCAGGGCCAGTGTTCAGGTTAGAGTTAGTGTTGGGTCTAGTGCCAGAATTAGGACTAGGGTTAGGTCTAGGGGTATAGTTAGTTTTTGAATTAGGTTAAGGGTTATTGTTAGGGCTAGGGCTAGGTTGTGTTCAGGTCTAGGGCTAGAGATATGGCTAGATTTAGGATTAGGTTTAAGTCTAGGGCTAGTGTTAGGTTTAGTTTTAAGTATATGATTACTGGTAGGGGTAATGTTAGGGGTCAGTTTAGGGTTAGGCTCAGGTTTATACCTGCTGTTAGTATTAGGGTCAGAATAACTTTCAGGGATAGGGTTTGGGTTTTGGTTAGGGTTAGAGCTGGAACGAAAGTTAGGGGTAGGCCTAGTAATAGGGTTAGGGGTTGGGTTATGCTAGAATTAGCGTTAGGACAAGGGTTAGCTTTAGGTTTAGGGTTTAGCTTAAGGTAATGGATAGGGTAAAAGCTCAGGGTTATATCTAGGGTTAGGGTATGGATTAGGGCTAGTTTTAGGGTTAGGGTTAAAAATAGGGTTAGTGCTCGGCTTAGGGCTTGGTTTTGGGTTAGTTTGGAGCTAGTGTTAGGCCTACAACTAATGTATAAAGCAGGGTTATGATTAGGACTACTTTTTGGGTAAGTGTTATGGCTAGATCAAGTGTTAGTATTAGGGTTACCATTTTCGTGATGTTTAGAGCTAGAGTTAGTGTTAGGGTCAGGTTCAGTTTTCGGGTTATAGTTAGGGTTAGTGTTAAACCCAGAAATATCACTAGAGTTAGGTCTAGGGGTAGGATTAGTGTTTGTGTTACGTTAAGGTTTATCATTAGCGCTAGGGCTAGTTTTTTATTTAGGTCTAGGGCTAGAGATATGGCTAGAGCCTGGATTATGTTTAGGTCTAGGGCTAATGTTAGAGTTACGTTTAGGTATAGGTTTATTGCTAGTGGTAGTGTTAAGGTTTGGTTTATGGTTATGTTCAGGTTTAGACATACAGTTACTGTTAGGGTCAGAATAAGTGTCAGGGTTAGGTTTAGTGTTTGGGTTATGGTTAGAGCTAGAATGGGGGCTAAGTTTAGGACTAGTAATAGGGTGACGGTTTCACTTAGGCTAAAGATTAGGGTTAGGTTTATGGCTATGTTTAGTGTGTTAGGTTTCAGGTAGGGGTCAAATTTAGAACTAGGAGTACTATTAGGGTAAGCTTCAGGTTTAGGGTTTTGTTTAGTTTAGGGTTTAGGGTAAGGGCTCAAATTAGCGTTAGGGTTTTGTTTAGGGTAATGATAGTGTTTGGTTTAGGGTTCAGGTTAGATTTAGCATAATGGATAGGGTTACAGTTAGGGATAAGGTTAGATTTTGGCCTAGGATTAGCATTATAATTAGGGTTATGTTTAGGGTAATTGGTAGGGTTAGGCTAAATTTAGGGCTAGGGTTATGGATAGGATTAGGGTTAGGGTAAGTGTTAAGGTTATGGGTTTGTTTTGTGTTAAGTTTAGGGCTAGAATTACGGCTAGGGCAAATGTCAGGTCTAGGATTTTGGCTAGCGATAGTTTTAGGTTTAGGTTTATGTCTAGGTCTAGGATTAGGTTTAGTGGTAGGTTCAGGGTTAGAGCTATGTATATTATCATGGAAAGGGGCAGAGTTAAGGTTTGTGTTGTGTTAAGGTTTAGACTTAAGGCTTGAATTAGCATTAGTGTTAGAGTTAGGGTAATGATAGGTTTAGGTTTAGGATTCAGGTTAGGTTTAGGTTAATGAAATAGGTTCGGGTTAGGGATAAGTTTAGGGTTAGGCTTAGGGTTACCATTAGTGTTATGGTTATGATTAGGGTAATGGATAGGGTGAGAGCTATTGATAGGGCTAGGGTTATGGTTAGAATTCTTGCTAGGTTTAGGGTAAAATTTAAGACTATGTTGTGGTTTAGGGTTAGATTTACGGGTAGGTTTAAAGCTAGGGTTAAGGCTCAGATAGGGCTTGATTTTGGTTTTGGTTAGGGCTAGGATTAGGACTATGGTAATGTATGAACTAGTGTTGCAATTAGTGCTAGTTTTAGGGTTAGGGTTAGGGCTTGGTCTAGTGTTACGGTTAGGTTCAGGGTTAGGGTGATATTTAGAGCAAGGGTTATTGTTAGGGTTATTGTCAGATTCAGGGTTAGTTTTCGGGTTAGGTTTAGAACTCAAATTATGGCTAAAGTTAGTAGTAGTTTTACCTTTAGGTTTTGGTTTAGGTTAAGGGTTAAAGATATACCTTGGTTTTGTTTTAGGGCTAGGGCTACAGTTACGGCTAGATTATGGATTAGTATCAGGATTAGGGCTAGTGTTAGGTTGAGGTTTAGGCTTAGGGTGCGGGTTACCTTTATAGTTAGTGTTAGGGTTATGGCTAGGTCTAGTGTTAGGTCTAGGTTGAGTTAGTGTCATGTTTAAAGCTAGGTTCAGTGTTAGAATTAGGGTCAGCTTTTGGGATAGGGTTAGGGTTAGGTTTAGAGCCAGAATTAGGACTAGGTTTAGGTCTAGCGGTAGAGTAATTGTTCGGTTTACGTTAAGGGTTTTGTTAGTGCTAGTGCTAGGTTTTTGTTTAGGTCTAGGGTTAGAGTTATAGCTTTATTTAGGATTAACTTTGGGTCCAGGTCTGGTGTTAGGCTTACGTATAGGTGTAGGTTTACCAGTAGGTCTAGTGTTAGGGTTTGGTTTATGGTTAGGGTCAGGTTTAGACCTAGGATTATTGTTAGGGTCAGATGAGGGTCAGGGATAGGTTTAGAGGTAGAATGAATGTAGGGTTAAGACTAGAATTATGGTTAGAGTTTTAGTTAGGCTAAGGATTAGATTAAGATTAGGGTTAGCATTTGGGTTAGGTTTTTGCTTAGTGTAAGGAATGGGGTTAGAGTTAGGGTTAGAGCTAGTGTTAGGGTTAGGGTTAGGCCTAGTATTATGGTTAAAGCTAAGTTTAGGGCTCGGATTAGGTGTAGAATTTGTTAGGGTTAGGGCTACGTTTAGGACAATGACTAATGTATGAACTTGGATTATGATTAAGGCTAGTTTTATGGTTAGGTTAAGGCTAGATATAGTGTTAAGGTTAATTTTAGGTTAGGGTGGTGTTTAGAGCTAGGATTAGTGGTAGGGTCAGTGTCAGTGTCAGGGTTAGTTTTAGAGTTAGGTGTAGGGTTAGGGTTTGATTTAAGTTAAGGGTTCAGATTAGGGCTATGGCTTGGTTTTGGTTTATGGCTAGGGCTAGGGCTAGGGCACGTTTTAGGATTAGCATTATGGTTAGGGATAGTGTTAGGGTTTGTTTTAGGCTTATTTTAGAGTTAAATTTAGAGTTAGGTTTAGATTTAGACTTAGGCTTAGATCTAGGGTTAGGATTAAGTTTAAGGATAAAACTAGGGCTAGGGCTAGGGCAAGAGTTAGAGTTAGTTTTATGGCTATGTTTAGTGTTAGGTTAGGATTAAATAAAGGCTAGTATTAGCACTAGGCTTTGTGTTAGGCCTAGGTTTAGGGTGAGGGTTAGAGTTAGGTTTAGGGTTATGGTTAGTTTTGTGGTATAGGATGAGTTTATATGTAGGTTTAGGGCTAGGATGTGGAATAGAACTAGGGTTAGGGCTCAGGTTATGGTTCAGGCTAGGATTAAGCCTAGGTTTAGTGCTAGGATTTTGGCTAGAGATAATTTAAGGTCTAGTGTTATGGTTAAAAATAGTTTTAGGTTTAGCTTTATGGCTAAATCTAGTGTAAGGGTTAGGTTTAGGGTGAGGTTCAGGTTTAGAGCTAAGGGTACTCTTAGGGTCAGGGTCATGATTAGTGTTTTGGATAGGTTATGGTTTAATATTAGAACTCAAATTAGCATTAGATTTAGGATTAGGGTGAATATAGTGTTAGGTTTAGGTTTTAGGTTAGGTGAGGGTAATGTATAGGGTTAGGATTAGTGATTCGGTTAGGTTTAGGCCCAGGTTTAGCATTAGGGATAGGGTTAAGGTTAGGGTAATTGATAGGGTTAGAGATAGGGGTACAGCTAGGGTTATTGTTATGATTATTGATAGGGTTAGTCTTAGGGTAAGGGATAGGGTTAAATCTAGGTTTACAGCAAGGTTATAGTTACGATTAGTGATAGGATTAGGGTTAGGGGTAAATTTAGGGATAGTGCTTGGAATAAGGCTAGATTTTGTGTTAAGTTAATGCTAGGTTTATGTAACAGCTAGTGTAAATACCTGGGTTGAGATTAAGGCTAATTTTATGGTTAGGGTTAGGTCTATTATGTTTAGGTATAGGGTTAGGGTGATGTTTAGAGCTAGGGTTAGTGTTAAGGTCAGAGTCAGTGTCAGGGTTGCATTTAGCGTTTGGCTTAGAATTTGAATTATGGATAGAGTTATGTCTAAGTGTAGGGTTAGGGCTTAGTTTTTATTAAGGTTTAGGGTTAGGTCTATGGCTTGGTTTTGTTATAGCGCTAGGATTATAGCTAGTTTTAGGATTAGCCTTAGGGTTAGGGCTAGTGTTAGGTTTAGGTTTAGGCTAAGGTTTATTGTTAAATTTAGAGTTAGGGTTAGATCTAGGTTTGCTGCTAGGTGTATGAATAGGGCTAGTGTTAGACCTATGGTTTGGGCTAGGAATAGGGTTCTAGTAAAGTATAGGTTTACAACTAGGGTTAGGACTCAGGTGATAGTTAGAGTTAGTCTTTGGGCTAGGGTTAGGGTTAAGGTTAGGGATGGGGCTAAATTAGATCTAAGATTAGGGATAGAGGTAGTGTTAGAGTTGGGCCTAGCTTTATGGTTAGGGTTATAATTAAGGCTATGTTTAGGGCTAGGATAAAAGCCAGGGTTTGTGTTAGGGTTAGGGCTAGTATCATGGCTAGAACTAATATCAGGTCTAGGTTTATGCTTAGGGATAGTTTTGGGGTTAGTTTTATGGCTAGGTGTAGTGTAAGGGTTAGATATAGGGTAAGAGTGAGGTTTAGAGCTAGGAAAATTATTAGGGTCAGTGTCAGCGTTAGGTTTAGGTTTGAGTTTAGAGTTAGGGCTCAAATTATCATTAGAGTTAGGGTTAGGGTAATGATTGTATTAGGTCGAGGGTTCAGGTCAGGATTAGGGTAATTGATAAGTTTGGGGATAGTGATACGTTTAGGGTTAGGCCTAAGGTTAACATTAGGTTAAGGGTTATGTTTAGGTTAAAGATACAGTTAGACTTAACTTTAGGGCAAGGGTTATGGATAGAATTAGGTATTGATTTAGTGTTAGGGTGAGGGTTAGAACTAGGGTTAGGTTAAGGTTATGTTTAGTTTAAGGCTTTGTTTTTGAGCTATGGTTAGGGCTAGGCTCAATGTTAGGTTCAGGATTAGGTCTAGGGATAGGATTACAGTAGGTTTTGGTTTAGAGTTATGGTTAGGATTAGACCTAAGATTAATGGTAAGGTCAGTAGAAGGGTCAGGGTTAGTATTAGGGTTTTAGGTAGGGTTAGATCTAGAATGAGGGCAAGGGTAAGGGCTATTAATAAGTTTAGTGTTTTGGTTAGCCTAAGGATTAGGGATAGGTCTAGGGTTACCCTTAGGTTTAAGGTTTTGCTTAAGTAAGTGATTGGTTTAGAGCTTGGTTATGGTTAGAGTTAGTGTTAAAGCTAGGTGTAGGACTCGGATTAGGCCTAGGTTTTGTGTTAGGGATAGTGCTACGGTTAGCGTAATGGCTAATGTAAGAACTAGGGTTACCATTAGGGTTAGTTTTCATGTTAGGGTATGGGTTAGGTTTAGTATTGTGGTTAGGTTTAAAGTTAGGGTGATATTTTTAGCTAGGGTTCGTGTTTGAATAGGAGTCAGGTTCAGGCTTAGTTTTAGGGTTAGAGTTAGAACTCAAGTTAGGGCTAGAGTTATTGTTAGGGTTCAGTTTACGGTGAGGGCAGTGTGTAGAGCTAGGGTGAGTGTTAGAATATGTGTCAGCATCAGGGTTGGTTTTAATGTTTGTGTTAGGACTCAAACTAGGGCTAGGTTTAAGTCTAGTAGTAGTGTAAGAGTTTGGTTTAAGTTAAGGTTTAGATTTAGGGCTAACACTCTATTTTGTTTTAGTCCTATGGTTAGGTTTAGGGCTAGTGTTAGTGTTAGGCTTAGGCTTAGTGTTAGGGTTAAATTTGTAATTAGGGTTAGACCTAGGGTGAAGGCTAGAACTAAGGATAGGGCAAGGGTTATGGCTATGTTTAGGGTTATGGTAAGGGATAGGTTTAGAACTAGGGATAGGGCTAGGGCGAGAGTTAGTCTTTGGGCTAGGGTTAGGGTTAGGGTTAGGGTTAGGGATAGGGCTAAATTAGGGCTAGGATTAGGGCTAGGTTTACTGTTTAGTTTAAGCCTAGATTTAGGGTTAAGTTTAGGGTTAGGGTTAGAGTTTAGAGTTAGCGTTTAGAGTTTAGGTTTTGCATTTGGCAAAGTTTTTGGTAATGGATGGCTTTATAGCTAGGTTTAGAGGTAGGATGACGGTAATAATTAGGTTTAGGGCTGTGGTTATGGTTAGGGTTATGACTAAGCCTAGGTTAAGGGCTCGGATGAGGGCTAGGGATTTTTAGGTAGGGTTAGGCTAGGATTAGTGCTAGGGCTAATTTTAGGTCCAGAATTATGGTTCAAGATAGTTTTAGGATAAGGATTATGGGTACATCTAGTGTAAGGATTATGTTTGGGTTTAGCATCAGCTTTAGAGCTAGGGGTATTATGAGGGTCAAATTCTGGGTTAGGGTGTGGAATAGGTTAAGGTTTAAAGTTAGGGCTTGAATTATCATTAGGGTTAGTGTTATGGTTATGATAATGGATAGAGTTAGAAATCAGTTTAGGGCTAGGGTTATGGTTATCATTAGGGCTAGGTTTTGGGTTAAGGTAGTGCTAAAGTTAGGTTTACGGCTAATGCAAGTACTAGGGTTATGCTTACGCCTAATTTTAGAGTTTTGGGGCTAGGTTTACTGTTAGGTTTAGTTTTAGGTTTAGGGTGATGTTTAGACCTCAGCTTAGTTTTATGGTAGTTTAAGGGTCAGGGTTAGTTTTAGGTTTTGGATTAAAACTCGAATTAGGGCTGGGGTTAGGGCTAGGTGTAGGGTTAGGGCTTGGTTTAGGTTAAGGCTTATGGTTAAAGATTTGTCTCGGTTTGCTTTTAAGGCTAGGATTAGGATTAGTGAATTTTTTAGGATTAGTGTTAGTGTTAGGGCTAGTCTTAGATTTAGGCTTAGGCTTCGGTTTAGGGTTAAATTTAGAGTTAGGTTTTTATCTAAGTTTAGTGCTAGGGCTAAGGATAGGACAACGGTTAGGACTAGAATTTGGGATAGGGTTAGATTTATGGGAAGGGAGAGGATTAGAATGAGTGATAGGGCCGGTGTGAGAGTAAGAGTTATTCTTAGGGCTAGGGTTAGAGATAGGTTTAGGGATATGGCTAAATTATGGCTAGGGTTAAGGTTAGGGATAAGGTGAGAGCTAGTTTTAGACTTAGCATCAGAGTTTGGGCAAATTTTAGGCTTAGTCAGCGAGTTAGGGTTAGATTTAAAGTTAAGTTTCCATCTAGTGTTAAAGCTAGGGCTAAGGATAGGGCAATTGTGATGAAAAGGGTGAGGTTTAGAGTTAGGCTTACAGTTAGGGTAAGGGTTGTGCTTTTGGATAGGTTTAGGGTATGCAAGGGTTATTATTAGGGTTAGGGCTAGAGTTAGGGTTAGGGTTATGATTAAGGCTAGGTTTATGGCTCGGATGAGGATTAGGGTTTGTGTTAGGTTTATAGATAGTATTATGGCTAGGGCTAATGTCAGGTCTAGGGTTATAGTTAGGGCTAGATTTAGTGTTAGGTTTATGGATTCGTCCAGTGTAAGGATTAGGTTTAGGTTAAGATTCAGATTTATATCTAGGGTTATTATTAGGGTCAGGGTCAGATTTAGGGTTTGGGTTATATTAGGGTTTTGGTTTAGGGTAATGACAGTGTTAGTTCTAGGATTTAGGTTTGGTTTAGTGTAATGGATAGGGTTAGGGTTAGGCCTAGGGTTAGCTTAGGAGTTATGGTTATTTTTAGCCTAATGGATAGGTTTAGACCTAAGGTTAGGCCTGGGTTATGTATAGGATTAGGGCTTGTTTTGGGTTAGGCTTAGGTTTAAGTTTAGGGTTAAAGCTAGGTTTACTACTCGGTTTAAAGATAGGTTTTGGGTTAGGTTAGGGCTAGGGTTAAGGCTATGGCTAATGTACGAAGTAGGGTTATGATTAGCACTAGTTATAGGGTTAGGGTTAGGGCTACGTCTAATATTAGATTAAGGTTTATGGTGATGATGATGTTTAGAGCCAGGGTTAGTGTTAGAGTAAGAGTCAGTGTCAGGGTTAGTTTCAGGGTAGGGTTAGGACTAGAATTATGATATGGTTAGGGCTAGGTGTAGGTTTAGGTTTGTTGTAGGATAAGGGTTTGGGTTACGGTTATGGCTCGGTTTTGTTTTAGGGCTAGGGCTAATGTTAGGGCTAATTTTAGGATTACCATTAGCATTAGGGGTAGTGTTAGGTTTAGATTTAGGTTTAGGCCTAGGTTTAGGGCTAGATTTCGAGTTACAGTTAGATCTAGGGTTACGGCCAGGGCCATGAATAGGGCTAGGGTTAGATCAAGGGTTAGGGCCAGGATTAGGGTTCTAGTAAGGGATAGGTTTGGTACTAGGGTTAGCGTGAGATTTAGAGTTAGAGTTAGTCTTTGGGCTAGGATTAGGATTATGGTTAGGGATAGGGCTAAATTAGGGCTAAGATTAGGGCTAGGGTTAGAGTTATGTTTAGGCCTAGGTTTTGAGTTAGGGATAAAATTAAGGCTATGTGTAGGGCTAGGAAAAGGGCTAGGGTTTGTTTTAGGGTTAGGGCTAGGATTGTGTCTAGGGTTAATATCATGTCTTGAGTTAAGGTTAGGAATAGTTTTAGGGGTTAGTTTTATGGCTAGGTCTAGTGTAAGGGTTAGGTAAGGTAAGAGTCAGGTTTATAGCTAGGGGAACTATTAGGGACATGGTTAGTATTAGGGTTTGGTTTACATTTGAGGTTAGGGTTAGGGCTTGAATTAGCATTCGGGTTAGGGTTAGTGTAATAATTGGATTAGGTTTAATGTTCAGGGTTGGATAGGTTAATTGATAGGTTTGTGGAAAGCTATAGGGTTAGGATTAAGCCTAGAGTTAGAATTATGGTAAGGGTTATGTTTAGGGTAATGGATACAGTTAGAGTTAAGTTTAGGGCTAGGTTTATGGTTAAAATTAGGTCTTGTGTTAGGATTAAAGTGAGGTTTAGAACTAGGATTATGTTTAGGTTTTGTTTAGCATAAGGGTTAGGTTCTGAGCTATGGTTAGGGCTAGGCTGAGAGTTAGGTTTAGAATTAGGTCTAGGGATAGGATTATGGTAAATTTGGGGTTAGGATTGGTGTTAGGGTTAAATGTAGGATTAGTGTTATGGTCAGAATAAGGATCAGGGTTAGGATTAGTGTTTGGGATTGTGTTAAAGCTAAAACAAAGGCTAGGGTTAGGACTATTATTAGGGTTAGGGTTTTGGTTAATCTAAAGACTAGAGATACGTCTAGGGTTACTCTTTGGTTTAGGATTTTGCTTAGGGTAAGGGATTGATTTAGATCTAGGGTAAGGGCTATGGTGAGGGTTAGAGTTAGAGTTAAATCTAGGTTTAGGGCTCGGTTTAGGGCTAGATTTGTGTTACGCTTAGGGCTAGGATTAGGGCAACGACTAATGTAAGAACTAGGGTTACAATTAGGGTTAGTTTTAGGGTTAGGATTAGGGGTAGTTTGAGTGCTAGTGTTAGGTTTAAGGTTAAGGTGATATTTATAGTTACAGTTCTTGTTAGGATAGGAGTCAGGGTCAGGGTTAGTTTTAGGGTTAGTGTTAAGACTCGAATTAGGGCTATTGTTAATGTTAGTGTTTGGTTTGTGTTTAAGGCAGTGTTTAGATCTAGGGTGAGTGTTAGAATATGAGTCAATGTCAGGGTTAGTTTTAAGGTCAGGCTTAGGACTCGAATTAGGGCTAGGTTTATGTCTAAGTGTAGTGTTAGTTTTTCGTTTAAGTTAAGGTTTAGGGTTAGGGCTATTGCTTGGTTTTGGTTTACTGCTAGGATTGAATTAGGGTTAGTTTTACTATTATCATTAGCATTAGAGCTAGTGTTAGTGTTAGGCTTAGGCTTAGGTTTTAGGTTATATTTAGAGTTATGATTAGGGTGGGACTAACTTTCAGGCAAGTGTTAGGGCTAGTGTTAGGTTTATGGTAGCAGATAGGGATAAAACCAGGGCTAGGGCTAGGGCAAGAATTAGTGTTAGTCTTAGGGCTAGGGTTAGGATAGGGTTAGAGATAGAGTTAATTAGGGCTAGGTTTTGTGTTTAGGTTAAGCCTATGGTTAGGGTTAGGGTTATGTTTATATTTAGGGTAAGAGATGACATTATAGGTAGATTTAGAGGTAGGGTGAGGGTTAGAATTAGGGTTAGGTATAGGACTAGAAATAGGGTTATTTTTAAGGCTAGGTTTAGGATAAGAATGAGGGCTAGGTGTGTTTATAGGGTTAGGTCTAGGATTAGGGCTAGGGCTAATTTCAGGTCCAGAATTATGGTTAAAGTTAGTTTTACGTTTAGGTTTATGACGAATTCTAGACTAAGGTTTAGGTGTTGGGTTATGGTCAAGTTTAGAGCTAGGGGTATTATTAGGGTCAAGGTCTGAGTTAAGGTTTGAGATGGGTTAAGGTTTGAATTTTGGGCTTGATTTAGTTTTAGGATTAGCATTATGGTAATGATAGGGTTAGTTATAGGATTCAAGTTAGGTTTAGGCTAATGGAACAATTATGAATCAGGATAGGGTTAGATTTGTGCTTAGGGTTATCATTAAGGGTTGGGTTATAGTTATATTAATGGATAGAGTTAGAGATCAGTTTAAGGCTAAAGTTATGGTTACAATTAGGACTAGTGTTAGGGTTAGGTTAGGTTTAAAGCTAGGGTTAGGTCTCTGATTATGGCTAGGTTTGGGGTTATGTTGGAGCTAGGGTTAGGGTTAGAGCTAAGGTAAGTACTAGATCTAAATTTAGGGCTAGTTTTAGGGTTTGAGTGCTCGGTTTAGTTTTAGGGTTAGGTTTACAGATACGGTGGTGTTTAGAGCTAGAAGTGTTAGGGTCAGTGTCAGGTTCAGGGTTAGTTTTAGGGTTTGGCTTCCAACTCAAATAAGTCTAGTTTTACATCTAGGTGTACGTTTAGGGTTTGGTTTACGTTAATGTTTAGGGTTAGATCTATGGCTCAGTTTTGTTATAGGGCTAGGGCTAGCGTTAGGGCTCATTTTAGGATTAGTGTTATGGTTTGGGCTAGTGTTAGGTTTAGACTTAGGCTTCGGGTTAAGTCTTGTTTTAGAGGTACGTTTTGCCTAAGGTTAGTGCTAGGGATAAGTATTGGGAAAGGATTAACACTAGGGTTAGGGCTAGGGTTAGGTTTATGGTAAGGGATAGGGTTAGAATGAGTGATAGGGCTAGTATCAGAGAGTTAGTCTTATGGCTAAGGTTAGGGTTAGGTTTATGAATAAGGCTAAATTATGGCTAGGGTTATGTTAGGGCTAGGGTTAGGGCTAGTTTTAAGATTAGGCTTAGGCATCGAGTTAGGGTTAGATTTAGAGTTAGATTTTGATCTAGGGTTAGTGCTAGGGCTAAGGATAAGGCAAGGGTTGCCACTAGGGTTAGGGTTAGAGTTAGGGTTTAATTTAGGCTAAGGGATGTGGTTATAGCTAGACTTTGGACAAGGGCAAGGGTTAGTATTAGGGTTAAAAATAGGGTTAGAGTTAGGGTTATGATTAAGGCTATGTTTAGGGCTACGATGAAGACTAGGACTTGTTTTAGGGTTAGGGATAGTATTAGGGCTATGGCTAATGTCAGATCTTGGGTTACAGTTAGGGATAGATTTAGTGTTAGGTTTATGGCTTGGTCCAGTGTATGGGTTAGGTTTTGGTTAGGGTCAGATTTAGATCTAGGGTTATTTTTAGAATCAGGGTCAAGATTAGGGTTTGGGTTAAGTTAGTGATTAGGTGCAGGGCTCGAATTAGTGTTAGATTTAGGGTTAGTGTAATGTATATAGTTAGGGTTAGGCCTAGTGTTATCAGAAGGGTTAGGGTTATTGTTAGGGTAATGTATAGGGTTAGCCCTAAGGTTAGGGCTAGAGTTATGTATAAGATTAGGACTAATGTTTGGGTTAGGGTTAGGTTTATGTTTAGGGTTATAGTTAGATTTAGGACTAAGATTAAGGCTAGGTTTTGAGTTAGGTTAGGGTTAGAGTTAAGGCTACCGCTAATGTATGAATTAGGTTTATGACTACAGCTAGTTATAGGTTTAGAGTTAGATCTAGGTCTAGTGTTAAGGTTAGGTTTATGGTGATGATGATGTTTAGAGCCAGCGTTAGTGTTCGGGTCAGTGTCAGGGTCAGGGTTAGTTTTCGGGTTAGGGTTAGACTATAATTAGTGATAAGATTAGGGCTAAATGTAGGTTTATGAGTTGTTTTTGGTTAAGGGTTAAGGTTAGGGCTACGACTTGGTTTTGTTTTATGGCTAGAGTAAGGTTAGGGCTAGTTTTATGATTAGTCTTAGCGTTAGGGCTATTATAAGTGTGAGATTTAGGCTTACGTTAAGGTTTAGGGATAAGAATAGAGTTATGGATAGGTTTAGATTTAGGGTTAGGATTAAATTTAGAGTTAGGTTTTGATCTAGGTTTTGTGATAGTGCTAAGTATAGGTCTAGGGTAGGGCTATGTTTAGGGCTAGGTATATGGTGAAGGTAAGGGATAAGGTTACAACTAGGTATAGGGTTAGTGTGAGAGTTAGAATTAGTCTTAGGGCTAGGGTTAGAGTTAGGGATAGGGCTAATTGGGGCTTGGATTAGGGCTAGGGTTAGTGTTAGGGTTAGGCCTAGGGCTATTGCTAGGTTTAGTGTTAGGTTTAGCATTATGTTAAGTTTCGGGTAAGGGATGGCAATATAGCTAGTGCTAGGACTAGGATGAAAATTAGGGTTAAGGTTAGGGTTACAGTTATGATAAAGGTGAGGTTCCTTGCTAGGATGTGCCCTAAGTTTTGTATTAGCTTTAAGGCTAGATTGGAGCTAGGGCTAATGTCATGTCTAGGGTACGCTTAGGGATAGTTTTAGGGTTAGGTTTATGGCTAGGTCTATTGTAAAATTTTGGTTTCTTGTTAGGGTCAGGTTTAGAGCTATCAGTATTATTAGAGTCAGGGTTAAGTTTAGAGTTGGGGGTAGGTTAAGGTTTAGGTTTAGGGGTCAAATTAGTCTTATATTTAGGGATTCGGTAAGGACACAGTTAGATTTAGGGTTCAGGTTAGGTTTAGGTTAATAGATAGGATTAAGGCTAGTGCTAGGATTAGGTTTCCGCCTAGGGTTAGCATAAGAATTATAGTTATCTTAGGGTAATGAATAGGGTTAAAGTTAGGTTTAGGGCTAGTGTTATGGTTAGGATTAGGTCTAGGTTTAGGCTTAGGTTTATATTTAGGTCTAGGGTTATCGTTAAAAATAGCTTTAGGTTTAATGCTAAGGTAGGGCTTGGATGAGGGCAAGGTTTTGTGATAGGTTAGAGCTATGGCTAATGTAAGAACTAGTGTAATGATTAAGACTAGTTTATGGTTAATGTTAGGACTAGATGTAGTTTCAGGGTTAGTTTTAGGGTTAGGGTGAAGTCTAGAGCTAGGGTTAGTGTTAGTGTCAAGGACAGTGTTCAGGTATGGTCATGGTTAGGGTTAACGGCAGAATTAGGATTGGGGTGTGATCTAGAGGTAGGGTTAGAGTTTGGGTTAGGTTAAGGGTTATTGTTAAGGCTAGGTCTAGTTTGTCTTTAGGTCTAGAGCTATAGTTATGGCTAAATTTAGGATTAGGTTAGGTCTGGGGCTAGTGTTAGGGTTAGGTTTAGGTGTAAGTTTACCAGTAGGGCTAGTGTTAGGTTCGGTTTAGGGTTAGGTTTAGATTTAGAGCTATTATTGTTAGGGTCAGAATAATGGTCAGGGATAGGGTTGGGGTTTGGGTTATGGTTAGATATAGAATGAAGGCTAGGGTTAGGACTAGTTATAGAGTTAGGTTTTTGTTAAGCTGAGGATTAGTGCTAAAAATACGGTTAGCGTTAGGGTGAGGGTTTGGCTTAGGGTAAGCGATAGGGTTAGAGGTAAAGTTAGGACTAGGGTTAGAGTTAGGTTTATGGTTAAAGCTCATGTTATGGCTTGGATTAGGGCTAATTTTGTATTAAATACAGGGCTAGTGTTATGGTTATGGCTATTGTAAGAAATAGGGTTACGATTAAGGTTAGTTTTATGGTTAAGTTTAGGGCTAGGCCTATTGTTAGGGTTAGGTTTAAGGTTAGGGTGATGTTTAGAGCTGGGTTTAGTGTTTGAATATGAGTCAGGTTCATGGTTAGGTTTAGGGTTAGGGTTAGGGCTGGTGAAGGGTTAGGGTTTGGCCTAGGGTAAGGGTTAGTGTTAGGGGTATGGCTCAGTTTTGTTTTAGGGATAGGGCTAGGGTTGGGGCTAATTTTAGGAATAGCATTAGGATTAGAGCTAATTTCAGGGTTAGGCTGAGGCCTCAGGTTAGGGTTAGTTTTAGAGATAAGTTAGTGCTAGTGCTAAGGATTATGACTAGGGTTAGGGCTTTGGTTAGGGTTATGGTAAGGGATAGGGTTAGTTTTAGAGATAGGTTTTGATCTAGAATTAGTGCTAGGGCAAGGGTTATGACTAGGGTTATGTTTAGATTTAGGGTTAAAGCTACGTTAGGGCTTGGTTTAGGGCTAGGTTTTGTAATATGTTAGGGCTATGGCAAATGTAAGAACTTTGTTATAATTAGGGCTAGTTTTAGCGTTACAGTTAGAGCTAAGTATAGTTTTAGGGTTAGGTTTAGGGTTAGGGTGACGTTTAGAGATAGGGTTAGTGTTAGTGTCAGGGTCAGTGTTCAGTTTAGGGTTATATTTAATGGAAAAGCCAGAATTAGGACTAGGGTTACGAGTAGTGGAAGGATTAGTTTTTGGCTTTAGGCTAAGGGAAATTATTAGGGCTATAGCTAAGCTCTTATTTAGATCTAGGTCTAGAGTTATGGATAGATTAGGATTAGGTTAGGTCTAGGGCTATTGTTAGGGTTAGGTTTAGGTATAAGGTTACCAATAGGGTTAATGTTAGGGTTCGGTTTAGGGTTAGGTTCAGGTTTAGACCTATGATTAGTGTTAGGTCAGAATAAGGGTCAGGGTTAGGGTTAGGGTTTGGGTTATGGTTAGAGCTAGAATGAGCGCAAGGGTTAGGACAACTAATAGGGTTAGGGTTTGGGTTAGTTTGAGGAATAGAATTAGGATTAGGATTATTATTAGCATTAGGTTTATGGTTTGGCATAGGGTATAGGGTTAAAATTAGGGTTAGGGCTAGATTTAGGGTTAAAGCTAGGTTTAAGGCTCAGATTAGGGCTAGTTTTGTTTTAGGGTTATGGCTAGAGTTAGAGCAATGGCTAATGTAAGAACTATGGTTTTTAGGGTTAGTTTTAGGGTGATGGTTAGGGGTTAAAACTCTATTGTTAGGATTAGGTTTAAGGTTAGGGTGAAATATAGAGTTTGTGTTAGTGTTAGGTTAATTGTCAGGGTCAGGTTTAGTTTTAGAGTTAGGGTTAGGACTCGAATTAAGGATGGGATTACTGTAAGGGTTCGGTTTAAGGTTAGGGTGGTGTTTAGAGCTAGGGTGAGTGTTAGGATATGAGTCAGAGTAAGGGATAGTATTAAGGTTAAGATTAGGACTCCAATTAGGGCTCGGGTAAGGTCTAGGTGTAGTGTTAAGGTTTGGTTAAGTTAAGGTTTAGGGTTAGGGCTCTTGCTCAGTTTTGTTTTACTGCAAGGGTTAGTGTTAGGGCTAGTTTTATGATTAGCGTTAGGGCTAGGGCGAGTGTTAATGTTAGGCTTAGGTTTAGGGTTAGGATTAGATTTAGAGTTAAGTTTAGATCTACGTTAGGACTAGGAATAAGGATTTGGCCATGGTTATGGCTAGGTTTAGGGCTAGGTTTATGATTATGGTAATGGATAGGGGTAGAAGAAGGGAGAGGGCTACTGTGAGAGTTAGAGTTATTCTTAGGGCTAGGGTTAGGGTTAGCGTTAGGGATAGGGTTAAATTAGGGCTAGGATTAGGGATAGGATTAGTGTTCACCTTAGGCCTAGAGTTAGGGTTAGGGTTAGGTTTAAGTTTAGGGTAAATAATGGCATTATAGCTAGGTTTAGAGATAAGGAGAAGGTTAGAATTAGGGTTAGGGCTACGGTTAGGGTTAGGGTAATCATTAAGGCTAGGTTTGGGGCTAGGATTACAGCTATGCTTTATTTTAGTGTTACGGCTAGGATTAGGGCTAGGGCTAATATCAGATCTAGGTTTATGATTATAGATAGTCTCAGGATTAGGTTTATGCCTACATATAATGTAAGGGTTAGGTTTAGGTTTAGGGTCAGGTTTACAGCTAGGGTCAAGTCTGGGTTAGAAGTTTGGGATAGGTTAAGTTTTAAAGTCAGGGCTCGAATTAGCATTATGTTTAGTGTTAGTGTAATTATAATATGAGGTTTAGGGTTTAGGTTTGGTTTCGAATAATGCATAGGTATAGGATTAGGGATAGGTTTAGGTTTAGGCCTAGATAGGTTTAGAGATATGCTTAGGGCTAGGGTCATGGTTTTGATTAGGGTTTGGTTTAGGATTAGGTATCGTGTTAAAGCTCGGGTTAGGGCTTGGATTAGGGCTATCATAAGGATAATATATAGGGTTAGAGCTATGGTTAGGGCTAGGGTTAGGTTAGGATTAAGGCTAGAGCTAGGTTAGGTTTTGAGTTAGGGCTAGTAACCCTAGCTTAGGGTAGGGTTAGGGTTGGGGCTAGGCTTTTCAGGTCTAGAGTTTGTGTTAGTGTTAGGGCTAGGATAAGGGCTAGGGCTAATATCAGGTCTAGGGTTATGGTTAGGGATAGAGTTAGGGATAGGTTTATGGCTAGGTCTAGTGTAAGGGTTAGGTTTAGCATAGGGGTTTGGTATAGAGCTAGGTTATTATTACAGTCAGAGTATGGGTTAAGGATTGGTTTTGGTTAAGGTTTAAGCTTAGGTTTCAAATTAGCATTACGGTTAGGGTTAGGGTTAGAGTAATGGATAAAGTTAGGTTTACAGTTTAGTTTAGGTTTAGAGTAATATATAGGGTTAGTGTTAGGGATAGGGTTCGGGTTAGGCCTAGGGTTAGTATTTAGTTTAGGCTTATATTTAGAATAATGAATATGTTTAGTGCTAGTGTTAGGGCTTAAGTTAAGGTTAGGATTAGGGCTAGGGTTTGGGTTACAACTTGGGCTAGTGTTAGGGTTAGTTTTAATGTAAGTGTTAGGGTTTGAGGTAGGGTTAGGGCTAGGGCAAGCGTTATGGTTAGAGTCAGGGCTAGAGTTAGGGTTAGGGTTAGGGTTACGGCTAGGTTTAGCATTAGGTTTAAGGTTATGTCTAAGGTAATGGATAAAGTTAGAGCTAGGATATGCGCTATGGTATCAGTTAGGATGAGGGATAGGGTTAGAGTTAGGGTTAGAGCTAGGGTTATGTTTAGAGTAAGGTTAGAGTGTGAGCTAGGGTTTGATCTAGGGCAAGCATTAGGTTTAGAGTTTGTGCTACGGTTAGGGTTAAGGTTATGCTTAGCTCCAGGTTTGGGGCTTGTATTAGGGCTAACTTTTGTGTGAGGTTTAAGGCTAGTGTTATGGCTATGGATAATGTAAGAGCAAGGGTAATGGTTATGACTAGTTTTTTGTGTGTTAGGGTTATATATGTCTAGAGTTTGGATTAAGTTTTCGGTTAGGATAAGGTTTAGAACTAGGGGTTAGGTTTAGGGTTAGGATTTGAGAAAGCTTAGGTTAGGTTTAGGGTAGGTTCACTGCTAGTTGTAGGGTTAGGTTTATGTTTATGTTTAGGGTATGTTTAGCTTTAGGTCTAATGTTATCATTAGGTTAAAGTTTAGGGTGAGGGTAATGGGTTGGTTTTGAGCTAGGGTTATGTCTAGGATTCAGGTTAGGATTAGGGCTAGGGTTAGTTTAGTATTAGGCCTTCAGTTAGAGTTAGGGTTAGCTTAAGTTTAATGGTTAGGGATTGATATAGGGTTAGGGCTGGAGTGAGGGTTAGGGTTACATTCAGGGCTAGGGTAGTGTTAGGATTAAGGTTAGGGCTAAGGTTAGCATTAGGTTTAGTGTTATGGTTAAGGTAGTAGATAGAGTTTGAGCTAGGATTTTTGCTATGGTTAAGGTTAGGATTAGGTCTAGGGTTTGGGTGAGATTTTGGGTTTGGGCTAGGGTTACGTTTATGGTAAGGTTAAGGGTTTGAGCTAGGGTTAGAGCTAGGACGAGGGTTAGGGTTAGGTTTCCGGCTAGGTTTAGGGTTACAGTTATGCTTACGGTTAGTTGTAGGGCTACAATTAGGGCTAGATTTTGTGTGGGGTTTAGGGCTAGTGTTAGGTGTATTAGTAATTTAAGAGCTAGAGTTATGATTATGGCTAGAAATAGGGTTTTTCTAGTGTTAGGTTTAGTTTTTGGGTTAGGATAAGTTTTAGAGCTAGGGTTTTTGTTAGGGTAAGTGTCAGGGTTCAGGTTAGGATTAGGTTTAGGTCCAGAATGTGGACTAGGGTTAGGTCTAGTTGTAGGGTAAGGTTTTGGTTTAGGTTAAGGGTTATTGTTAGGGCTAAGGCTAGGGTTATGGCTATATTTAGAATTAGGTTTAGGTCTAGGGCTAGTGTTAGTGTTAAGTTTAGGTATAGGATTACTGGTAGGGCTAGTGTTAGGTTTTGGATAAGGGTTAGGGTCAGTTTTAAACCTAGGTTTTTTGTTAGAGTCAGAATAAGGGTCAGGGTTAGGGTTAGGGTTTGAGTTAAGTTTAGAGCTAGAATAAGGGCTAGGGTTAGGACTAGTAATAAAGTTAGGGTTTGGAGTAGGCTTAAGATAAGTGTTAGGACTAGGGTAGCAATAGAGTGAGGGTTTGTCTTAGGGTAAGGGATAGAGTTAGAGCTAGGGTTTAGACTATGGCTAGGGTTAGGATTAGGGCTAGGGTTAGGGTTAAATCTAGGGTTAAGCCTTGCATTAGGGTTAGTTATTGTGTTAGCTTTAGGGGTATGGCTAATGTAAGAACTGGCATTAAAATTAGGGCTAGTTTAATGTTAGGTTTAGGGCGAGGTGTATTGTTAGGATTAGGTTTAGGGATAGGGTGATGTATAGAGCTAGGGTCAGTGTTAGGGTCAGAGTCAGGGTTAGAATTAGTTCTAAGGTTAGGGTTAAGACTTGATTTAGGGCTAGTGTTAGGGCTATGTGTAGGTTTAGGCTATGGTTTATGTTAAGTGTTAGTGTCAGTGCTATGGCTCGGTTTTGCTTGAGTGCTAGGGCTAGGGTTAGGGCTTGTTTTCAAATTAGTGTTAAGGTTAAAGCTAGTCATAGGGTATGGTTTAGGCTTATGGTTATGGTTAGATTTAGAGTTAGTTTAAATCTAGGTTATGGCTAGGGTTTGGTCTAGGGTTGGGGTTATCATAAGGGATAGGGTTAGATCTAGGGATAGGGCTAGGGTGAGTGTTAGAGTTAGTCTTAGGGTTAGGGTTTGGTAGGATTAGGTTTAGATTTAGTGTTAGGATCAGGGCTCCAGTTAGCATTAGGGTTAAAGTTCCATATAGGATAATGATATTTTGGGGGTAGGGTTAAGGTTAGTTTTAGGGTAATTGACAGGTTAGGTTTAGGGATATGGCTAGGGTCAGCCTGAAGATTAGCATTAGGTTTCGTGTTAGGGTTTGAGTAATGGATAGGGTAGAGCTAGGGTTAGGGCTAGGTTTATGGTTAGAGTCAGGGCTAGGGGTAGGGTTAGGTTTAGGTTTAGTGCAAGGATTAAAGTTAGGGTTAGGTTTAGGGTAAGGGTTAGGACTAGGTTTAGGATACAAGTAAGGGTTAAAGCTAGGGTTGGGTCATGGATTACAGCTAGGATTTGTTTTAGGGCTAAAGCTGAAGTTAAGTGTAGTTTTATGATTAGCATTAGTGTTATTGCTACTGATAGGGTGAATTTAGGCTTAGGAGTAGATTTAGAGTTATGGTTAGTTCTCGGGTTAGGACTATGGCTAGTGTTAGAGCTAAGATTATGGATAGTGTTTGGGTTATGGTAAAGGATAGGGTTAGAACTAGGAATGGGGTTATGGCAAGAGTTAGACTTAGTCTTATGGCTAGAGTTTGGGTTAGGGTTAAGGCTAAATTCGGGCTAGGAATAGGTCTAGGGTTAGTGTTAGCCTTAGTCCTAGGATTAGGGCTATGTTTATGGTTAGGTTTAGGGTTAGGTTTAGGGGAAGGGATGCCTGTTTGATTTCCACCTGCATTTCCATTTACCCATAGGTGTCAAAATGAAGTGAAACCTTAAAATACAAAGTGTGATAGTGAACCATTGAATTTGGAAGAACATACCTTGGTAGCATACTAAGGCTAGATAAAAGATGACTCCTGCCCAGTATCAAAGAAATTTGAACAAAACTAACTCTCACCCTAACATTACCTCTAACCATAGCCCTAGACATAACCCTAAACCTAACATTAACCCTAACCTATTAAAGAACCATTGATCCTAGACTTCCAACACTTGGAGAGCCATATGGGGCAAGCTAAGTGATGAATTCTATCCAACATCAAACAAAACTGACCAAATATTTATAGGAGGTATTTCAATACATGCATATTTTCCTGTTTTCTCCTAAAGGGCTCTCAGATTAAGTTGTTTTTGCATGCTTAAGCATAGGCATACTTTTACAAGGAACATACCAGAGTCCCTAGAGAGAACTGATGGACTGTGTGAAGTTTCAATAAGCTAGCACAAACCCTGTTTGATTTTTCAACTCCATTAAGTTTCCCATATAGGTCAAAATGAAGTGTAATCTTAAAATACAAAATGTTTCTGATAGCGAACCTGTGAAAGGAGAAGGCCTGAATCTAGGGAACAGAGTAAATCTAGCTAAAAGATAAATCCTGCCAAGTATCAAAGAATTTTGAATAAAACTAACTCTAACCCTAACACTAGCTCTAACCCTAGCTCTTCCCTTAACCCTAACATTTTTATGAAACTTTGACTGTAGAATTTCCAAACTTGGGCAGCCTAGTGGGGAAAGCTAAGGGATGAATGCTGTGCAGTATCAAAGAAATCTGTCCAAAAAGTTGATGGAGTATATCAGTACATGCATAATTCCCAGTTTCCTAAAGGACTCTTGGATAAAGTTGTTTTTACATGCTTCAGCTTAGGCCTACTGTCACAAGAACAAACCAGAGTTTGCTCACAGAGAATTGATGGAGTGTGAAGTTTCAAGAAGCTAGCACCAATGCTATTTGATTTTAAACTCCATTTCCATTTACCTGCATAGGACAAAATGAACTAAAACTTTAACATACAAACTGTTCCTTACAGTGAACCCTTGAACCCAAGAGGCCCAAACAGGTGGAGTATAGTAAGAAAATAATGAATCCTGCCCAGTATCAAGGAATTTTTTTTTAAAGTACCTCAAATCCTAATACTAGCTTTAACACTAGCCCTAACACTATCCTTAACATAAACCCTAACCTGATTGAAACACTGATGATCCTAGTAGTCCCAAACTTGGGAAGCCTAGTGGGCTAAGCTATCAGATGAATCCTATGCAGTATCAAAGAAATATGACCAAATAATTGAGGTGGTATTTCAGTTCAAGCATATTTCTCTGTTTTCTGCTAAAGGGCTCTCAGATAAATTTGTTTTGCCATCTTCATCATAGGGCTACTTTCATGAAGATCCAGAGAGTTCCCACAGATAACTGATTCAGTGTTTGAAGTTTCAAGCAGCTAGCACCAACTCGGTTTGATTTCAACCTCCATTTTCATTTACCTCTATAGGTCAATATGAAGTAAAACCTTAAAATACAGAGATTCCCTGTTAGCAAACCATTGAAATGAGAAGGCCCAAACCTGAGGAACATATTAAGGCTAGGTAAATGATGACTCCTTCCAAGTATCAAAGTAATTTGTACAAAACTTACTCTCACCCTAACACTACATCTAAACCTAGCCCTAACCCTAAACCTAACAAAACCCCAACCTGACTAGAGAACCATTGATCCTAGAAGTCCCGGACTTGGAGAGCTTTGTGGGGAAAGCTAAATAATGAATCCTACTCAGTATCAAACAAATCTGACAAAATAATTATGGGAGGAATTTCAGTGCATGCATATTCCCTGCTTTCTCCTAAAGGGCTCTCGGATAAAGTTGTCTTTGCATGCTTCACCTTAGGCCTACACTCACAAGGAACATACCAGAGTGTCCCCCACAAAGAATTGAGGGTGTGTGTGCAGTTTCAAGCAGCTAGCATGAACTCTGTTTGATTTCAAGGTCCATTTACATTTACTCTTATAGGTCAAAATGAAGTAAAATGAAAACATTAACTGTTTCAGACACAATACAGTTGAACCAAAAGGCCTAAATCTGGGAAACAGAATAAGGTTATTTAAAGATGAGTCCTAGATTGTATCAAAGAAATTTGAATTAAGTAACTCTAACCCTAATTCTTCCTCAAAACTGAGCCCTAATCCTAACCCTAAACATTAACATAGCCCTATCCCTAACCCTAAATTTAACCCGAATTTTAACAGTAACCATTGGCCAAAGCCTTCATCTAACTGTATCCATTACCTTAACCCTAACCCTAACCCTAATGCTAAACGTATCCCTAACCCTATTATTTACCCTAGACCTGCTCTAACCATAACCCTCTCCCTAGCCCTAAATCTAGCTCCAACCATAACACTTACCCTAAACCTAACCCTAACCCTAGGGCTAAACATAACCCTAACCCTAACACTAGCCCTAGTCTTAAACATAAATATAGCCCTAAACCTAGCTGTAATCCTCTTTTACCCTAAACTTAAACCTAACCAAATGCTAACAATAGCACTAAACCTAACTGTATAGCTATCCCTACGGCTATTTAAAACCTTAAAACTATCCTGAACGCTAAACGTAACCATATCCATTACCCTGAAACTAATGATAATTAAAGCCTGAACTATAAACCCTAACCAAAACCAATCCCTAATCCTGACCCTGACCATAATAACACACCTAACTCTAAGCCTGACGTTTAACCTAAACCTAACCCTCTCAGTAGACCTGTTCATAACCAAACTCTACAACTACCCTTAACTGTAATGCTAGACCTAGACTTAATCCAAGCCCTAGCCCTAACACAAACCCTCATCTGAGCCATAAACCTCGTATTAATGCTAACCCTCACCCTAACCCTAACCCAAGACCTAATCCTAACCATAACCCTAGACCTAACCTTAATATAACTGTATCCATTACCCTAAACATAACCCTTATCCTAATGCTAACACTAAGACTAAACCTAACCCTATCACTATCCACAGAAATATCAATTACCCTAAACCTAACCCGAACCCTAAACCTAACCCTATTTTACCCTATACCTAACCCTAATCGAGCTGTAACCCTAAACTCAAACCTAAACTAAGCCCTAACACTGATCCTGGTCCTAATAATTCCCCTGGCTCTAAAAAAGACTCTTACCCTCTACCAAAACCTTACTATAGACCTAGCCATAAACCTTTCTGTAAAACTGTCCCTAACAGTAACCCTAGACATGACATTAGCTGTAGCCATAATTCTAGCCCTAACCCTAACACAAACCCTCATCCGAGCTGTAACCTAGCCTTAATCCTAACTCTCACCCTAACCCTAACCAAATACTTAATCCTAACCATAATGCTAGCCCTAACCTTAACTGTATCCATTACCCTACACATAACCCTTAGCCTAATGGTAATCCTAGGACTAAACCTAACCCTATCATGATCCCCAAAACTATCAATTTCTCTAAAACTAACCTGAACCCTAAATCTAACCCTATGTTTACCCTAACCCTAAACCTAACTCTAATTCCAGCTGTAACCATAAACTCAAACCTTAATCAAGCCCTAACATTGACCCTGGCCCTAATAAATCCCCTAGCTCAAAACCTGACTCTTACCATATACCTAAGCAGTACAATAGACCTAGCCATAAATATTTGCCTAAAACTATTGCTAACTGTAACCCTAGACCTGACATTAGCCCTAGCCATAATTCTAGCCCTAACCATAACACAAAACTAGACCTTATCCTAGCCCTAACCATATCCTTAATTACAAACCTAACACAAACTCTAGGCCTAACCCTGACACCCTAGCCCTAATCGTAGCCATTCTTTAGCCCTATCCCTAACCCTAGTCCTAAGACTAACTCTAACTCTAACATGAGACCTTTCACTTGTTCTAAGCCTTACCTTAACCCTAACCCTAGCCCTAACCCTAGCCCTAACCCTAGCCCTATCCTTGGCCCTAGCACTAACTTTAGACAAAACCTAACTAACTATAAATTGAGCCCTAACCCGAAGACTACCCAAACCCTAACACTAGCCCAAACCATAACACTAATCCTAAAACTAGCCCTAACAGTAGCCCTAGCCCTAAAACAAGCTGAGCTATAGCTATAACACTAACACCCTTAACCTAAACCAAACCCTAACCTTAAACCTAGCCCTAACACTAACCCTAATATGAGTTGTAAGCCAAACCCTTAAACTAACCCTGAACCTGACACTGACCCTAACACTACTAGATCTAAACATCACCCTAACCCTAAACCTAACCCTAACAATAACTCTAGCCCTAAAACCCTAAAACTAGCCCTAAACTTCACCCTAGAACTTACATTAGCCCTATCCCTAGCCCAATCCCTAACTTAATCCAAAACCTAGCCCTAAACCCAGCTTTAACCATAGCCCTATTCATAACCATAAACCTAGCCCTAAACTGATATCTAACCCTATCCATTACCATAATGAAAACCATTACCTAATGCTAACCCTAGGCATGAACCTAAACCTATCCCTAAACTTAACGCAATCTATTACCCTGAACTTAACCTGAACCTAAACTAAACCTATCATTACCCTAACCCTTACACACTAATTCAAGCCCTAACTTTAAACCTTAACCTATCCCAAACCCTAACCCTGATATTGACCCTAATAAAACCCCTAGCTCTAAACTTGAACAGAACCCTACACCTAACCTTTACTTTAGACGTAGCCATAATCCTAACCCTAAAACTATCTTTTACCGTAATTCTGGACCTGAAATTAGGCCTAGCCCTAATCCTAGTCCTAAACCTAAAACAAACCCTAGCCCTCATCCTAGCCCTATGCCTAGCTTTAATCATGACCCTAACCCTAACCATACTTTTAACCCTAATTCTAACCCTCACCCTACCTCTATACCTAGCTGTAATGCCATCTCTTACCCTAATCTTAAACTTAGGCTTATGGCTACATCTAGTGTAAGGGTTAGGTTTAGGGTAAGGGTCAGGTTTGGAGCTCAGGGAATTATTAGGATTAGGATTCGGCTTAGGTAAGGATTTAGGTTTACGGTTCAAATTAGCATTAGTGTTAGGGTTAGGGTATAGTTAGGGTTTGTTTAAAGGTTCAGGTTTGGTTTAGGGTAATTGATACGGTTAGCGTTAGAGATAGGGCTAGGGTTAGGCTTAGGGTTAGCATTAGAGTAAGGGTTATGTTTAGGGTAATTGATAGGGTTAGAACTAGAGTTATGGTTAGGAATATGCCTTGAGTTAGTGTTAGAGTTAGTGTTAGAACTAGGTTTAGAGTTAGGATTAGAGTTATGTTTAGCATAAAGGTTAGGTTTTGAGCTAGGGTTAGGGCTAGGTTTAGGGTTAAGTCTAGGGAAAGGATTACGGTAGGTTTAGGTTTATGGTGTTGTTTTGAACTAGATGAGTGTTAGGATATAAGTCAGATAAAGGGTTAATTTTAAGATTATGATTAGGACTTGAATTAGGGCTAGGGTTAGATCTAGGTGTAGTACTAGGGTTTGGTTTAAGTTAAGGTTAGTGTTAGGCCTGTTGCTCGGTTTTGTTTTAGTGCTATGATTAGGGTTAGGGCTAGTTTTATGATCAGCTTTAGGGTTAGGGCTAGGGTTATGGTTAGGTTTAGGATTAAGGCTAGAATTGAGGCTAGGATTAGGGCTAGGTTTTGTGTTATGTTTAGCGCAACAATTAGGGCTAGGACTAATGTCAGGTCTATGTTTATAGTTAGTGATATTTTTAGGATTAGGTTTATGGCAAGGCCAAATTAAAGTGTTACGTTTAGGGAAAGGGTCAGATTCAGATCTGGGGTAATTTAGGGTCAGGGTCAGGCTTTGGGTTTGGGTTAGGTTAAGTTTTAGTTTTAAGGCTCAAATTAGCATTAAGGTTAGAATTAGGGTTAAGGTAATGGATAGTGTTAGGTTTAGGGTTAGGTTTGGTTTAAGGTAATGGATATGGTTAGTGTTTGTGGTAGGTTTAGGGTTAGGCCTAGGGTTAGCATTAGGGTTATAATTATTGTTAGGATAATGTATATGTTTAGACCTACGGTTAGGGCTAGGATAATGGTTAGGATTAGGGCTAGAGTTAGCATTAGGGTCAGGGTTAGGGCGAGGGTTACACTTAGGATTAAGTTTAGGGTACGGTTTAGGGTTTGAGCTAGGAATTTTGCTATGGCTAAGATTAATTTATGGTTTAGTCTGGGGTTTTGTTCATGGTTAATGAAATGGTTAGGGCTAGGGTAATAGGTTTAAATGTCAGGTTAAAGATAGTTTTAGGTTTATGTTAGCGTTAGGTTTAGGTTTATTTAGGGTTAGCATTTGAGCTATCTTACGTTTAGGGTTAGGGTTAGGTTAGTTTCACTGTTAGTTCTAGGGTTAGGTTTATATTTAGGGTTAGGGTAGGTTTAGCTTTTGGTCTAGTGCTATCATTCGGGTTAAGTTGAGGGTTAGAGTAATGGATAGGGTTAAAGCTAGGGTTAGGGCTTGGATTAAGGTTAGGATTAGGGCTGGGTTTAGGTTTAGGGTTTGACCTCGGTTTAGTGTTATGGTTAGATTAAGTGTAAGGGTTAGGGATTGAGCTAAGTTTATGGCTAGGGTATGGGTTAGCTTTACAGTCTGGACTAGGGTAGATTTACGGTTAGGTTAAGGGCTAGGGTAGCATTAATTTTAGGGTTATTATTAGCATAATGGATACAATTAGAACTAGGGTTTGGGCTATGGTTAGAGTTAGGATTAGGGCTAGAATTAGGGTGAGGTTTAGGGTTTGGGCTAGGGTTATTTTATGGTAAGGTTTAGTGTTTGAGCTAGGGTTAGGGCTAGAATGAGTAGGGTTAAGGTTAGGGCTAAGTTTAGGTTTAGAGTTATGCTTCGGGGTAAGTTTAGGGTTGTAATTCAGGCTGGGTTTTGTGTGAGGTTAAGGGCTACTGTTAGGTGTATGGGTAATGTAAGAGCTAGAGTAATGGTTATGGCTATATTTAGAGTTCATCTAGTGTTAGGGTTAGTTTTTGGCATAGAATAAGGTTTAGAGCTAGGGTTTTTGTTAGGGTAAATGTCAGGGTTCAGGTTCAGATTAGGTGTAGGCTAAGGTCCAGATGGATGACTAGGGTTAGGTCTAGGAGTAGAGTTAGTGTTTGGTTTAAGTTAAGGGTTATTGTTAGGGCTACGGCTAGGGTTATGTCTAAATTTAAGATTAGGTTTAGTCTAGGGCTAGTGTTATTGTTAGGCTTAGGTTTAGGGTTAATGGTAGGGCTAGTGTTAGTTTTCAGTTAAGGGTTAGGGTCAGGTTTGAACCTAGGTTTAGTGTTAGGGTCAGAATAAGGGTCAGGGTTAGAGTTAGGGTTTGCGTTAAGTTTAGAGCTAGAATGAGGTTTAGGATTAGGACTAATAATAGAGTTAGGGTTTGGGGTAGGCATAGAATTAGTTTAGGACTAGGGTACAATAGTGTGAGGGTTTGACTAAATGTAAGAAATAGAGTTAGAAATAGGATTAGGACTAGGGATAGGGTTAGGGTTACAGCCATGGTTTGGATTAGGGTTAAAACTAGGTTTAGGCCTTGAATTAGGGCTAGGTTTTGTGTTAGGCTTAGGACTATGGCTAATTTAAGAACTGGCATCATGATTAGGGCTAGTTTTAGTGTTAGGTTAGGGCAAGGTTTAGTGTGAGGATTAGGTTTAGGGATAGGGTGATGTGTAGAGCTAGGGTTAGTGTTAAGGTCAGAGTCAGTGTTAATATTAGTTCTAGGGTTAGGGTTAGGACTCGAATTAGGGCTAGCTGTAGGGTTATCATTTGCTTTAGGTTAAGGGTTAGGGTCAGTGAAATGGCTCGGTTTTGTTTGAGAGCTAGGGCTTGGGTTGGGGCTAGTTTTCAAATTAGCGTTAGGGTTACAGCTAGTGTTAGTGTGTGGTTTAGGCTTAGGGTTAGGGTTATATTTAGAGTTAGAGTTAGATCTAGGTTTAGGGCTACAGCAAAGGATAGGGCTAGGGTTAAGGCTAGGATTTGAGTTATTATAAGGGATAGGGTTAGAACTAGGGATAGGGACAGGGCGAGAGTTAGAGTTAGTCTAAGGATTAGATTTACGTTTAAAATTAGGGCTTACTTAGAGCTAGAATTAGAGCTTGGGTGAGTATTAAGGCTGAGCCTAGGTTCATGGTTAGGGTTATGGTTATGGATATGGTTAGGTATGATGTTATAGCTAGCTTAGAAATAGAGCGAGGGTTAAAATTAGGTTTAGATCTATGGTTAGGGTTAGGTTTAGGATTAAGGCTAAGATTAGAGCTAGAATTAGGGCTAGAGTTTGTTTCAGGTTTAGCACTTTATTAGGGCTACGGCTAATGTTAAGTCTAGGGTTATGGTTAGAGATAGTTTTAGGGGTAAGATCATTAGGGTTAGGATTAGGTTAATGGATATAATTAGGTTTAGGGTTCAGGTTAGGTTTAGGGCAATGTTTAAGTTTAGGGGTAGAAATAGGTTTAGGGTTATCCTAGGGTTATCACTAGGGTTAGGATTAGGATTGGGGTAATGAAAAGGGTTACAGCTGGGGTTAGGTCTAGGTTTATGGTTAGGATTAAGGCTAGGTTTTGGGTTATGTCAGGGGTTAGGGTTAGGGTTTGGTTTAGGTTTAGGGTAAGGGTTAGGGCTAGATTTAGGGTTATGTTTAGGGTTAAAGGTAGTGTTATGGCTCCAATTACGGAAAGGTTATGGGTTAGGTTATGGTAAGGTTTAGAACTAGAGCCAATGTAAGAACTAAGGTTACGATTAGAACTAGTTTTAAGGTTACGGTTAGGGCTAGGTTAGGTTTAGGTTTAGGTTTTGAGTGATGTTTAGAGCTAGGTTTAGTGTTAGGGACAGAGTCAGGGTCAGGGTTTGTTTTAGGGTTAGGCATAGGACTCGAATTAGAGCTAGGTTTAGGGCTAACCTTAAACCTAACCCTAACAATGAAACTAACCCATATCCTAACACTAAAACTAACCCTAATGGTAACCCTAGTTCTTACATTAGCCATTGCTCTAACCCTATCCCTAACCCTAACACAAAACCTATGCCTAATCCGAGTCCTAAACCTAGTTTTAACCCTAATTCTAACCATAAGGTTTTCCTTACTTAAGCAAAACCTTGAACCTAAGGGTAACCCTAGAACTATCCCTTATCCTTAGGCTAATCAAAACACTAACCTTATTAATAGCCCTTACCCTTGCCTTCATCTAGATCTAACCCTATCCAAAACCCTAACACTAACCCTGACCCTTCTACTGACCTTACCTTTAATATTAGGTCTAACCCTAACCATAACCCTAAACCAAAACCTACTGTAATCCTATCCCTAGACCTAATCCTGAACCTAACACTGAGCCTAGCACTAACCATAGCTCAGAGCCTAACCCTTACACTAAACATAACCTTAACCTAACCCTAGTTCTAACCCTCACCTAACCCTAAATCAAGACCTAATTCTAACCATAACACTTGCCCTAAACTTAAATCTAACTGTATCATTAACCTGAACATAATCCTTACCCTAATGTTAACCCTAAGCCTAACCCTAAACATATCACTATCGCCAAACTTATCAATTACCCTACACCTACCCTGAACCCTAGACCAAATACAATCATTACCCTAACCCTAAATCTAATGATAATTCGAGCCCTAACCCTAAACTCAAACCTAAACCTAACCCTAACACTGACACTAACCCTAATAAATCTCCTAGCTCTAAACCTCACTCTTACCATATACCTAACCCTTATACTAGACTTAGCCATAAAACTAACCCCAAAACTATCCCTAAGCATAAACCTAGGCCTGATATTAGCCCCAGTCATGATACTAGCCCTAACCCTAACACAAACCCTAGCCCTTATCCTAGCCCTAAACATAGCCGTAATTATAATCCTAACCATAACCCTAGGCCTAAATCTAACACTACCCCTAGCCCTAATCTTAGATCTACTTTAGCCCTATCCCTAACCTTAACCCTAACCCTAGCCCAAAGACTAACTCTATCACCTTAGTCCTAATCATAATTCTAACCCTATACTTTACTGGAACCATAATCCTAGCCCAAACCATAGGTCTAACACTAGCCCTATTCATAGCCCTAGCAGCAACCCTAGATCTAACCCTAACTCTAAATCTAACCATAAACCTTAGCCTAAACCTAAACCTAACACTAGCCCTAACCCTAAGGCTAATCCTAAAACTAGCTCTAATCCTAGCCCTAAAACTAAACCAAGCCATAGACCTAACCCTAACCCTTAATAAAAACTAAGACCTAACCCTACACTTAGCCATAACTCTATCCATAATTGGAGTTGTAAGCCAAACCCTAAAACTAACCCTGACCCTGACTCTGACCTTAACACTAAACCTTGCTCTAAGCATCACCCTTACCCTATGCCTAAACATAACAATAGACCTAGCCCTAACCCTAAAGCTAAAATTAGCCCTAATCTCAACCCAGGTATCTACATTAGCTGTTACCCTAAACCTAGCCATAATTTAACCCAAAACCTAGCCTTATTCGAGATTTACTCCTAACCCTAACCCTATCATTAATCGTAAATATAACCCTAGCTGTAACCCTAGATTTAATCCTAACCCTAACCCTATCAATAATCATAACAATAACCCTAGCTGTACCCCTATCTCTAACACTATCAATTACCCTAACCATAACCTAATGCTAAACCTGGGCCTAAACCTAACCGTATCACTAATCCTAACCCTATCTCTTACCTAAACCTAACCTGAAACCTAAACCTAACACTATCTTTACCCTAATCCTAACTCTAATGCTAATTCGAGCCCTAACATTAAACCTTAACCTATCCAAAACACTAATAATGACCCTGACCCTAAGAGTACCCTTAGGTTTTAACCTGAACCTAACCCTGAACCTAACTCTAAACCTAAACCTTACACTAGAGGTAGCCATAAACCTAAACCTAAAACTATTTTTAACCATAACACTAGACCTGAAATTAGCTCTAGTCATAATCTTAGCACTAAACCTAGGCTTAATCCTAGCCTGAACCATAACCCGAGCCCTAACCCTAGTTCTATTCCTCATCCTAGCCCTAAACCTACAAATAACCTCATCCTATACCCCAAAACTAACCATAACCCTAAACCTAACCCTAACCCTCACCCTAAACCTAGGACTAACACAAAGCCTAGTGCTAATCCTAGCCTTTATTTAATCTTATCCTAACCCTAAACCTAGCCATAAGACTAACTCAAACTCATGTCCTAGCCCCAGCTCTAGTTCTATCCTTAGCCTTATTCCTAATCCTAGATCTAAGCCTAAATCTAAATCTCAACCTAACTCTAAATTTAACATTAAAATAAGCCTAAACCAAACCCTAACACTATCCCTAACCATAATGCTAATCCTAAAATGTGCCCTAGCCCTAGCCCTAGCCATAAACCAAATCCAAACCATAGCCCTAATCTTAACCCTTAACTTAAATCAAACCCTAACCCTACAACTAACCCTAAAACTGACTCTAAAACTAACCCTGACCCTGACAATGACCCTAACACTAATCCTACCACAAAACAACAAGCTAACCTAAAATTAACCTTAACACTATATCTAGCCTTAACCTAACCCTGAAACTAGCCTTAATCATAACGTTAGTTCATACATTAGTCATTGTCCTAACCATAGACCTAACCCTAACACAAGTTCTACACCTAAACCAAGCCCAAACATTAGCTTTAACCATAATACTAGGCCTAACCCTAACCTTAACCCTAGCTCTAAATATAACTCTAACCCTGTTCCTTACACTAAGCCAAGAACTAACTCAAATGCTAACCCTAAACTTTATTCTAATCCTTAGCCTAACTTAAACTCTAATCATAATACTAGTCTTAACCCTAGCCCTCATTCTACCTCTAAACCTATCCCTGACCCTCATATGACCCTAACAGTAACCCTAGGTCTAAACCTGACCCTAACCCTACACCAAATCCTAACACTAGCTATCCTGGTAACCCTATACCTGTACATAAACCTAATACTAGACCTGGACCCAAAGTTAATCCTAAATATAGTTATAACTCTAGACATAGACCTAAACAAAAAACTAGCACTAGCACTAAAAATAACCCTTAACCTAAACCGAACACATACCTTACACCTAGATTTAAACCTAGTCCTAATTCTGGCTCTAATGCTAACCCTAACCCTATCCCAAAAACTGACCCTAATTCTAACACTGAATCTAGTTTTAAACATGACACTAACTCACAACCTAGACATAACACTATACCTAGACATAACCCTAATCCTAAAACTAGCACTAAACATAACCCTAGCTCTTACATTAACTATAGTCCTAACCCTAGCCCTAAACATAACATAAAATCTAGCCCTAAACCTAGGCCTAAACTTAGCTCTAAGCATAACCCTTAGCCTAAACCTAGCCCTAAACCTAGCCCTAAACTATGTGTCGCCTTAGACCTAACCCTAAACTTTACACCAAACATAACCCTAGCTCTATCCTAAACCCTAACCCTAACCCTAGCTGTAATCCTAATATTAAACCTAGTCTGAACTTTAGCTCTAAACATATCCATTACCCTAACCCTAACCCTAATTAAAACCCCATCCCTAATACTAAACCTAACTCTAAACATAAATGTAAACCTAGACCGACACCTAAACCTAACCCTCGCCCTAGCCCTAATTCTAGTTCAAACACTAACACTTACCACACCGTTATTCTATTCCTAAACCTAGACCTAATCCTAGAGTTGATCCAAACCATAACCTAGCCCTAACCCTAGCTCTACACCTCTCCATTACACTAAACATAACCTTAACACTAATGGTAACCTTAACCCGATTGCTAAACCTAACTCATCCATTACCCTAAACCTTTACTGAAATCTAAACTAAACCTTATCCATTACCCTAATCCTAAACCTAACCCTAATACTAATTCGAGCTTTATCCCTAAACCATTAGCTAAACCAAATGCTAACTCTGACACTGTTCCTGGCCCTAATAATAACCCTGGCCCTAAAGCTGACCTTTAACCTAAACCTAACTCTTACAATATACCTAATCATAACCTAACCCTAAAACTATTTTTAACATTAATGCTAGACCTGATATTAGCCCTAGACCTGGTCCTAGCCATAACCCTAAGAGAAACCCTAGACCTTAACCTAGCCCTAAACATATACTTAATCCTAAACTGAAACATAACCCTAGGCCTAATCCTAATTCTGAAGCTCACCCTATACCTAAAGCCAGCTATAGCCCCACCAATTTCCCTAAACTTTACCGTAACACCAATGCTAACCCTAACTCTAGCCCAACCCCTTAGTCTAACCCTAACACTAACCCTAGCCTTAATACTAGCCCTAATGTAGCCTGACCCCAACACTAACCCTAGCCCTAATCCTACGCCCTAATTTAGCTCTAACCCTAACCGTATCTCTAGCCATAATCCTAGCCCTAACTCTAACACTAACCCTAGTCCTAATCCTAGCCCCAATTTAGCCCTAACCCTAGTCCTAACCCTAAGACTACTACTATGACTAACTCTAATTCTCACTCTACCGAATCCCTAGTTCTAACCACATTCATTACCATAACCCTAACCCTCACCCTAACTCTAGCCCTAGCCCTACCCTAACCCTAGATCTAACACTAACTCTAAATGTAACCCTCAACCTAAGCCTAAACCTCAACCTAACACTAGCCCTAACACTGATGCTAATACATAATCTAGCCATAACCGTAGCCCTAGCCCTAAAACAAAGCCAATGTATATCCCTAACCCTTAACTTGAACCAAACCCTAACCGTACAACTACTACCAACTTTAGCCATAATTCGAGTTCTAACCCTAACCCGAAAACTAACCCTGAATTTGGCACTAACCCTAAAAATAAGCCTTGCCCTAAACATCACCCTAACCCTAAATCTAACCATAACAATTGACCAAGCCCTAACCCTAACCCTAAAACTAGCACTAATTGCAACACTAGTTCATACATTATCATAGCCCTAATCCTAGCCCTAACCAAACCCAAAACCAAGCCCTAATCTGAGCCTTAAACCTAGCTTTGAATCTAACCATAAACTTAACCCTAACCCTGAACATAGTCCTAAATTTTACCCTAACCCTAGCCAGAATTCTAACCATAACAATAGCCCTATCACTAGCTCTAATCCTATCCATTACCCTAATCATAACCATAACTCTTATAGTAACCCTAGGCCTAACCCTAAACTTATCCCTAACCCTAACCTATTTCATTAACCTAAACCTAAACTGAACCCTAAACCTAAACGTATCATTACCCTAACTCTAAACCTAATGCTAATTCAAGCCTTAACCCCAAACCTTAACTCAACCCAAACTCTAACTCTGCCCCTTCCCATGATAATATACCTAGCTATAACCCTGAACCTACCACTAAACCTAATTCTTATACCAGACCTAGCAAAAAACCTAACCCTAAAACTATCGCAAGTCAAACTCCTAGAACTGACATTTGCTCTAGCCGTAATTCTAGCCCTAATCGTAACACAAAACACACCCATATCCCTAACACTTACCCTAGCCCTAATCCTATCCATAACCCTAGCCCTAAATTTAACCTAACCCTATCAATTACCCTAAACATAACCCTAATTATGATGCTAATCCTAGGCCTAAATCTAACCTTATCCCTAATGATAACCCTATCCATTATGCTAAATCTAACCTGAACCCTAAACCAAACACTATCATTACCCTAAACCCAAAGCTAATGGTAATTTGAGACCTAAACCTAAACCCTAACCTAAAGAAAACCCTAAACCTGAAGCTGACCCTAATAATACCCCTAGTTCTAAATTTGACCCCTACCTGAAACCTAACACTTACACTAAACATAGCCATAAACCTAACCCTAATCTTTAGCCTAACCCAAATCATCACCCTATTACTAGTTCTAACCCTAGCCCTCAGTCTAGTTCTAACCATAACCCAAAACCTAAACGTAACCCTGACACTTATTCTGACCCTAACAGCAACTGTAAATCAAACCTGATCCTAACCATAAACCAAACCCTAACATTAGCACTATCAATAAACCTGTACCTAAACCTAACCCTAACCCTAGCACTAGACCTAAACCTAATCCTGACTCTAGCCATATATCTAGCCCTAGACCTAAACAAAAACCTAGCCCTAGCCTTAATGATAAATCTTAACCTAACACAAAAACTAATCCTACCCCTACACCTAATTCTAGTGATAATTCTGGGATTAACCCTAACCCTAACTATAACCCGAACACTGACTCTGACCCTAACACTAACCCTAGCTCTAAACATAACAAAAATGGTAACCCTAACCCTAACACTTGATCTACATAACACCCAAAAAGTAGCCCTAATCATAACCCTGGTTTATACATTAGTTTTAGGCCAAACACTAGCCCCAACCTAACCCAAAACATGGCCCCAAGCTGAGTGCTAACCCTAGTTTTAACCCTAACCCTAAAACTAGCCCTAATCCATACCCTAACCCTAGATCTAAACCTAGCTTTTACCCTATCCATTACCTTAAGCTAAACCCTAAATCTAATGCTAACCCTAGTCCTAACCATAATTCTTAGCCTAACCCAAAACCTAACCCTATTACTAGGCCTAAACCTAACCTTCGTTCCAGCTCTAACCCTAACCAAAACCCAAACCTTATCCCTGACACTTATTCTGACCCTAATACTAACAGCAGGTATAAATCTGACCCTAACCTGAAACTGAATCCTAACATTAGCCCTACCGGTAATCATATACTTAAACCTAAACCTATCAAAACCCCTAGACTTAAACCTAATCCTAAATCTAGCCATATCTCTAGCCCTAGACCTGAACAACAACCTAGCCCTAGCCTTAACAATAACCTTTAACCTAAGCCAAACACTAACCCTACCCCTAGACCTAACCCTAGTCCTAATTCTTGCACTAAACACAACACTAACTCTAACCTGAACACAGGCCCTGACCCTAACATAATTCTAGCTCCAAAGCTCACTCTAAAACAAACCTAATCCTAACACTAGACCTAGCCATGACCTTAACCCAAAAACTAGCTCTAATCATAACCCTAGATCTTACATTACCCATGGCCCTAACACTAGGCCTAAACTAGCCCAAAACCTAGCTGTAATTTTAGGCCTGAACATAGCCCTAAGTGTAACCCTAAACCTAACCCCAGCCCTAACCCTAACCCTAACCCTCACTTTAGACCTAACCCTAGCTCAAGCCTAACCTTTACCCTTAACATAACCCTAGCCATATCCCAAACCCAAACCTAACAACACTAGCTCTAATCCTAACATTAAACATACCCCTAAACATACCTCTAATTATATCAACTAACCGAACCCTAACCCTAATCATAACCATAAGCCTAGCCCTAAACGTAGCACTAATTTTATCCACTACAATAATCACAATCCTAAACCTAATGCTAATCCTAGGCTTAACACTAACCCTATCACAATCCCTAAACCTATCCATTATGCTAAAACTAACCTGAACCCTAATCCTAAGCCTTTTCATTACCCTAACCCTAACTCTAACCCTAATGCTAATTCGAGCCCTAAACCTAAACATTAACCTAAACCAAACCTTAAGCCAAATACTAACCCTAATAATACACATAGCTTTAAACTTACCCTTACCCTAAATCTAATCCTTACACTAGACATAACCGTAAACATAAGCCGATACCTATCTCTAATTAAACACTAAACCTGAAAATAGCCCTAGCCCAAATCCTAGCCCTAAACCAAACACAAACAATAGCTCTTATTCTAGCCTAAAACTGACCTTTAATCATAATCCTAACCCTAATTCTAACCCTTTCCCTAGCCCTAAAGCTAGTAATAACCACATTGCTTACCCTAAACCTAACCCAGACCTTAACATTAATATTAAACCTAGCCCTAACCTTAACCCTAGGACTAATCCTAACACTAACCCTAGCCCTAATCCTAAACCTAACACTAATACTAGCTTTAAGATTAACTATAACTCTCGCCCTAGACCTAGCCCTAATTCTAACTCTATCTCTAACAATAATCTTATTCCTAGCTATAGCATAGAATAACCCTAGCCCAAACCTTATATTTTGCCCTAACTGTAGATCTAAACCTAACTCTAAATCTAACACTAATTCTAAAACTAAACTTAACCCTAACACTAGCCCTAACCCTAATGCTAATCCTAAAACTAGTTCTAACCATAGACTTAGACCTAAAACAAACTGAGCAATAACAATAACCCTAAACTTTTACCTAAACCAAACCCTAACCTTATATCTAGCCCTAAGCCTATCCCTAATTTGAGTCCTAATTTTAACCCTAAATCTACCCCTAAACCTGTCTCTGACATTAACACTAACCCTACCTCTAAACATTACCCTAAACCTAAACCTTAACCTAACAATAGACCTGGTCCTAACCCTAATTCTAAAACTAGTTCTAATCATAAACCTAGATCATACATTAGCCATAACCTTAAACCTAATACTAATCCAAACATAGCCCAAATCTGACACCTAACCCTAGCTTTCACCCTAACACTAACCCTAACACTATCACTAACCCTAACCCGAACCATAGGTGTAACCCTAGCTCTAACCTTATAGTTTACCATAGCCAAACCCCAACCCTAATGCTAACCCTAGTCCTAAAACTAATCCTTAGTCTAACGCAAACCCTAACCCTATTACTAGTCCTAACCCCAGCCCTCATTCTTGTTATAATCATAACCCAAATTCTAACCATAACTCTGACCCTTATTCTGACCCTGAACCTATACCAAACCCTAACACTAGCCCTACCCATAAACTTATATCTAAACGTAACACTAATATTAGCCCTACATTAAACCTAATCGTAAATCTAGCCATATCATTAACCAAGACCTTAACAAAAAACTAGCCCTAGCTCTAATGATAACCCTTAACCTTAGCCAAACAGTAATCTTACCTCTAGACCTAACAAATCCTAATTCTGGCTCTAGCCTTAACCCTAACCCTAATCCAAAGACAGACCCTGACACTAACACAAACCCTAGCTATAAAACTGACCCTAACCAAAACCTAAACCTGACATTAGACCTTGCCATAACCGTAAACATAACCCTTACATTACCATAGCACTAAAACTAGCTCTAATCCTATCACAACACCTAGCCATAATCCTAGGTCTAAATCTAGCCCAAAGCGTAACCCTAACCCTAACCTAACATTATCCCTTACTGTAAGCCTAAACCTCATGCTAACATTAGCCCTTGCCTTAGACCTAACTCTAGATAAAACCCAAAACTGAACCCTGAACATAAGCCTAGCCCTATCCCTAAACCTAATCCTAATCTTGGCCCTAATCATAATGTTAACACTAGCCCTAATACTATCTCTAAATTTATCCATTACCCTAAACAGAACCTTAACCCTAATGATAACACTAGCTCTAATCCTAATTGTAAACAAACCTAATCCTAAACCTAACCCTCAACTTAGCCTTAACCCTAGATAAAACTATAACTCTTATTCTAACACTAAACCTAGCCCAAACCCTAACACTTACCCTAAACCTAAAACTACCCCTTACCCTAACCTGACATCTAACACTAACCATTACCCTAACTCAAATGATAATCTTAGCTCTAACCTTAACACTAACCCTAAAGATATAACTACCCCAGAACCTAACCCAACATCTAATGCTATCCATTAATCTAACTCTAAAGATAACCTTTGCCCTAAACTTAAAATTGAGCCTAACCTTAACTATAAATCTAACCCTAGACATAATGCTAAACCTAACCCTCACCCTAGCACTATCCCTAGCTCAAAACCTAACCTGTACCCTAAACCTAACCCAAACAATAACCCTAGGGCTAGCCCTAACCCTTACTCTAGCCCTAATCCTATCCAAAACCCTATCCCTAACCCTAGATCTAATGCTGTTCCTTATCCTAATGATAACCCTAAACCAAATGCTAACCCTAGTCCTAACCCTAACCCTGTCACTAACCCTAACCCTAACAATTACCCTAATCTTATCCTGAATCCTAAACTTAAACCTATCCATAAACCTAACCTTAATTCTAACCCTAACGCTAATTTGAGCCCTATCCCTAATAACTAACCTAACACAAACCCGAAACCTGACCATTATTCTAAAAATACACCTTACTCTTTACCTGGGCCTTATGCTAAACCTAACATTAGTCCTAGCTATGAACCTAACCTAGTAATTATCCCCAGCCATAACCCTAACCCTGACATTATCCCTATCCCTAAAACTTGCCCTAACCCTAATACAAACCCTAGCGCTCATCCTAACCCAAAATCTAGCCTTAATTCTAACACAAACCTAAACTTAGACCTAAACCTAACTCTATTCATCACCCCAGGCATAAACCTAGATGTAACACTAAACCTAAAAATGGCCCTAATTGTAACCCTAGTTCTTACATTATCCGTACCTCTAAATATAACACAAAACCTAGCCTAGACCTAATCCAAGCTCTAACCCTAGCTTTAACTCTAATCCTAAATCTAACCCTAGCCATAACCCAAACCCTAACACTAGCACTAACCCTATCCCTTACCCTAAGTCAAACTATAACCCTAAAGGTATCCTTTTCCTAAACTTATCTATAGACGGACCCAAAAAAAATAACTCTATTAATAGTCATAACCCTAATCCTCAATCTAGCTCTATCTCTATCCTAAACCCTAACACTAACCCTGACCCTTATTCTGTCCCTAACACTAACCATAGGTCTAAACCTGACCCTAACCCTAAACCGACCCCTAACATTGGCACTACCTGTATCCGTATAACTAAACCTTACACTAACACTAGACCTAGATCTACACTTAATCTATTATCTACTGATAACTCTAGGCCTAGCCCTAAACAAAAACTTAGTCCTAGCCCTAATAATAACCCTTAACCTAAACCAAACACTAACCCTACCGCTAGACCAAAGCCTAGTCACTAATGCTGGTCCTAACAATAAACCTAACCCTAAACCTAACACTCACACTTACCCTAACACAAAACCTAGTTCTAAGCCTTATCCTAACAAAACACATAACCCTAAGACTAGACTTAGCCATATCACTAACCCTGAGACTAGACATGACCATAGGCCAAAACCTACCTCTAACTCTATCCATTACCCTACCCTAACCATAAACCTAATACTAACCCTAGCCCTAACCCTCACACTGACTCTAAAGCTAATGTTCGTTCTAGTCCAAACCCTAGCTCAATCTCTAACCCTTAAACTTAAACTAACCCTAACCCTAACCCATGGCCTAAACCTAAACCTAACCTAAACCCTAGCCCTAATACTAAACTTAACCCTATCTCTAACCCTAGCTCTAAGCCTACATATTACCCTAACTCTAACTCTAAACTTAATGATAAGCCTAGACATAACCCTAGCTCTAACCCGACCCATTACCCTAACCCTAACCCTAACCCTGATGATAACACTAAACCTTACCCTAAATCTAACTTAATCCTAAGCCTAGACATAACCAGAAACCTAACCATTGCCATAGAGCTAACTGTTGCTCAAACCCTAAACATTACTCTAAACCTAACACTAAACCTTCCCTAACCATAACCTTAAGCCTAAACCTAACCCTAAACCTAACCCTAACACGACATCAAACCATGTCCAATACCCTAAACCTAATGATAACCCTAGCCCTAATCTTAACACTAACCTTGAACCTAACCTTAACTATAACCTAGACCTAACCCTAAACCTAATCCTTGCCCTAGTGCTAACCATAGCTCAAACTCTAAATCATACCCTAAAACTAAAACTAACCCTAACCCTAGGCCTAAACCTAACTCAAAGCCTAATAATAACCATAACCCTAAGCACAACCATAACCCTAAGGCTAACACTAGGCCTAACCCTATCCCGTTTGCTAACTCTAACCCTATAAATTACTGTACACCTGACATGAACCCTAAACCCAAACCTATCATTACCCTATCCAAACCCTAATGCTAATTCAAGTCTAAACATAAACCCTAACCTAAACCAAACCTGAAACCTAATTCTAACCCTAATAATAACCCTAGCTCTAAACCTGACCCTTACCCTAACCTGAACACTTACACTAGACATAGCCAAAAATCTAACTCTCAATCTGTGCCTAATGTAAGACTAGACCTGACATTAGCCCTACCCCTAATTCTTTCCATAACCCTAAAACAAATCCTAGACCTCATCCTAGCCCTAAACCTAGCCTTATTACTAAATCAATCCATAACTCTAGTTCTAGCCGAAATTCTAACATTTGACCTAGCTCTAAAACTAAATTTAACCCCATCCCTTCCCCTAATCCTAACCCTATCCCTAAATCTAAACCTACGCCTAAACTAGGCCTAACCCTAGTACAAACACTGGACCTAATCCTTGCCCTAATTTAGGCCTAAACCTAACCTAACACTAGCCCTAAGACTAACTCTAACTCTTGTCCTAGCCATATTTCTACTTCTAACCCTATCCCTTACCATAATCCTATCACTTGCCTTTACCTTAGCCCTAACCCTAGCTCTAGCCCTAATCCTACATCAAACCCTAATTCTAAATCTAACCCTAACCCTAAGATAAACATCTCACAAACACAAGCTGTAACACTAATGCTAGTCTGAAAACTAGCCCTAACCTAGGCCTAGCCCTACAAAACAACCTAGCCATAGTCCTAACCCTAACCTTTAACATAAACCAAACCCTAAGCCTGCACCTAGCCCCAAACCTAGCTCTAATTCGAGTCCTATGCCTAACCCTAAAACAAACCCTGACCCTGACTCTGACCCTAACACAAACCCTAGCTCTAAACATCACTCAAAACCTAAACCTAAACCTAACCTAGCCCTAACCGTAACCTTAAAACTAGTTCTAATCATAACCCTAGTTCTTACATTGGCTCTAGTTCTAAACCTTACCATAACCTAACCCATAACCTTTCCGTAATTGGAGCCATAACACTACCTTTAACCCTAAACATAACCCTAAATCTAGCCCTAACCCTTACCCTAAACCTAAACCAAACCCTAACCCTAACCCCTGACATAACCCAAAACCTAACCCAAAACCTAGCCTTAATCCTAACCATAAACCTAGACCTAACCCCAGCTGTAACCCTTTTCATTACCCCAATCCTAATCCTAACCCTAGTGATAACCCTAGGATAACCCTAAACCTATTTCTACCCCTAAACTTAAACATTGCCCTAAACCTAACCTGAACCCTAAACCTAATTATATCCATTAACCTAATCCTAACCCTAATGATCTTACCCCTAAAACTATCTCTAACCATAACCCTAGACTTAACATTAGCCGTAGCCCTAATAAAGTGCTAAACCTGAAACAAACTCTAGCCCTAATTCTAGCTCTAATCTTAGCCTTAATCCTAAACCTAACCCTAACCATAGATCTAAACCTAATTTTAACCCTCGCTCTATTTCTAAGCTAGCTATAACATCATACCTAACCATATCCATAACCATAACCCTAACCATGAACCTAGGCTCAGCCTTAATACTCACCCAAGCTCTAATTCTAGCTCTAAGTAAGCCCTAATTTTAAACGTAAATCTAATCCTTAGACTAACTCTAACTCTCGCCCTGTCCCTATCCCTAGTTCTAACCCTATCCCTTATAATAACTCAAATCCTAGCCTTAACCCTAGCCCTATCCTTTGCTGTAGCCCTAAACCTAGATCTAACTCTAACTCTAAATATAACCCTAACCCTAAGCCTAAACCACACACTAACACTAGCTGTAACCCTAACGCTAATTTGAAAACTAGCCCCAACCCAAGCCCTAGCTCTCAAACAAAACCGAGCCATTTCACTGACCCTAACCCTTAACCTAAAGCAAATGATAACCCTACAGCTAGCCCTAATTCGAGTCCTAACCCTAACCCTAGAACTAATATTAACACTGACTCTGACCTTAACACTAACCCTAGCTCTACACATCACCCTATCCCTAAACCTAATCCTCACACTAAACCTTGCCCTAACCTAACACTAAAACTAGCCCTAATCATGATGCCAGTTCTTAAATTAGCCATAGTCCTAAGCCTAACACAAAACCTAGCCCTAATTCAAGGCCTAAACCTAGTTTTAACCCTAATCCAAACCATGGCTGTAACCCTAACCCTATCCCTAGTCCTAATCCTATTTCTAACTCTATTTCTTACATTTAGTCAAACCCTCACACTATTGTACCCTAGTCCTAAACTAATTCTATGCCTACCCCAAACCCTAACTCTATTATTAGTCCTAATCCTAAACCTCATTCTAGCTCTAAACTTAACGCAAACCCTAACTCTAACCCTGACCCTTATTCTGACCCTAACACTAAACCTAGGTTCAAACCTGACCCTAACCCTTAACTGAAAACTAACACTAGCCCTACCATTAACCCTAAACCTAAGCCTAACAATAACACTAGCCCTAGACTAAACCTAATCTTAAATTTAGACATAACCCTAGCCGTAGCCCTAACAATAACCCTTAACTTAAACCAAACACTAACTCTACTCCTAGACCTAACCCTAGTCATCCATCTGGACCTTAGCCTACACCTAATCTGAACCTGAACCCTGACATTTACCCTAACAAAAACCCTAGCTCTAAACCTTATTCTATGCCAAAAACTAACCCTAACACTAGATGAACTCTAAATATAGCCATAACCATTACTCTAGCTCTTACATTACCCATACACCTAACAGTAGCCCTTAACCTCACACAAAACCCAGCCTGAATTACAACCCTAAACTTACCCCGAAGCATAACTCTAAACCTAAACTTAGCCCTAACCTTAACCCTACTCATTCTAGCCCTAACCCTAGCTCAAACACTAAACCTTACCATAAAATAACCCTAGCCCAAACCCTAAACCTCACCCTAATTCTAGCCCTAATCCTAACTCTAACCATAGCCCAAACCCTAGTTCTAATTGTATCCATTATGCTAATAATAACCCTAAAATTAATGCTACCCTAGCCCTTAACCTAACCGTAAATCTACCCTAGTCCAGACTGTAAAGCTAACCCATACCCTAGCCATAAACTTAGCTCAATCCCTAACCCTTACACTTAATCTAACCATAACACTAAACCGAGGTCAAACCCTAAACCTAAACCCAGCCCTAATCCTAACCTTAATCCAAGCCCTAACCCTAGCTTTAACCCTATCCATTACTCTAACCCTCAACTTAACCCGAATGATAGCACTAGACCAAAAGCTAAACCTACCCTAACCCTAAATATAAACCTAACCCTAGAACTAACAGTGAAACTAACCTAACCCTAACCCTAAACGTAAGATAGCTCAAATGCTAACCCTAAATAAACCTAAACCTAACGCTAACATAAACCTAAAACTATCTTTAACCTGACATTTAAACCTATTACCCTAGCCCTAACCATTTCATTAACCATGAACAAAACCCCAGACTAAACCATAAATTAATCTTAGCCATAGCAAAATTCCTAGCTCAAACCCTAAACCGTACCCTAAACTTAATCCTAAGTGTAACCCTCGCCCTAACCCTGACCCTAATGCTAACTCTAGCCCTAATCCTAACCATTATCCTAGCCCTAACCGTAGGTCTAAACATATACATTATCCTAACAATAATTATAACCCTAATGCTAACCCTAGGCCTAACCCTAAACCTACCACAAACACTAACCATATCCATTACCTTAAACCAAACCTAACCCTAAACCTAACACTATCCATTACCTTAACCCTAATTCTAACCTTAATGCTAATTTGAGCCTTAAAACTAAAACTTAACCTAACCCAAACCCAAAGCCTGACCCTGACCCTAAATTACCCCAGATCTGAATCTGACCCTTTCCCTAAACGTAACACTTTAATTTGGCCTTGCCATAAACCTAATCCTAAAAATATCACTAACTATAAACATAGACCTGACATTAGTCCTAGCCCTAATTGTTGCGCTAAACATAACACAAAACCTAGCCCTAATCCTAGCCTCAATTCTAGCCTTAATCCTAAACCTAACCATAACCCTAGCCCTAACCCTAAAGCTGATCATAAAACTAGCCCTAACCCTAATCATAGCACTAAAACAAAACCGAGCAACAGGCCTAACACTAACCTTAACTTAAACCAAACCCTAGTACTACACCTAGATCTAACCCTAGCCCTAATTCAAGTCCTAATCATAATCTTAAAATTAACCCTTTATCTGACTTATATCCTAACACTCATCTAGTTCAAAACAACACCATAAACCTAAACCTACCGTAATCCTTTCCCTAGACTTAACCCTAAACCTAGCCCTAACCCTAGCTCAAAACCTAACCTTTATGCTAAACATAACTCTAATCCTAACTCTAAACCTAGTTCTAACACTAACTCTAACACTAACTCAAGGCATATTCCTAACCATAACTCTAGTTCTAACCCTATCAATTACCCTAAACATAACCCTTACTCTAATGCTAACCCTAAGCCTAACCCTAGCCCTATCTCTAACGCTAACCGTATCAATTACCCTAAACCAAACCTGAACCTTTAAACAAACCCTAACTATACCCTAACCCTAACACTAATGCTAATTTGAACCGTAAACCTAAATCCTTACCTAAGCCGAATCCTAATCCTAATAATTCCCTGAGCTCCAAACCTGACCCTTACCCTAAACCTAACCCTTACACTAGATGTAGCCATAAGCCTAAGTTTAAGATTAGGGTAAGAGATGGCATTACAGCTAGGTATAGAGGTAGGGTGAGGGTTAGAATTAGGGTTAAAAGTATGGTTAGGGTTAGGGTCATGATTAAAGCTAGGCATAGGGCTAGGATGAGGGCTAGGGTTTGTTTTAGGTTTAGGACTAGGATTAGGGCTAGGCCTAATTTCAGGTCCAGAATTACGGTAAAAGATAGTTTTAGGGTTAGGATTATGGCTACGTCTAAAGTAAAGGTTAGGTGTAGGGTTCTGTTCAAGTTTAGAGCTAGGGGTTTTATTAGGGTCAATATCAGGGTTAGGGTTTGGGATAGGTTAAGGTTTAAAGTTAGGGCTTGAATTAGTGTGTAAGGGTTAGGGTAATGATAGGTTTAGTTTAGGTTCAGGTTAAGTTCAGGGTAATAGATTGCGTTAAGTTTAGGGATAGGTTTAGGTTCATGCCTAGGGTTAGCATTAGGTAATGGTTTTCATTATGGTAATGGATAGGGTTAGATATCAGTTTAGGGCTAGGTTTATGGTTATGAATAGGGCTATGGTTAAAGCTGGGTTTAGGGCTAGGTTTTGGATTAAGTTAGGGATTGGGCTAGGGATAGGGCTAATGTAAGTTCTAGGGTGAAGTTTAGGGCTAGTTTTAGGGTTTTAGGGCTAGAGTTATTGTTAGGGTTAGGTTTAGGGTTAGGGTGATGTTTAGATCTAGTAGTGTTAGGGTCAGTGTCAGGTTCAGGGTTAGTTTAAGGGTTTGGCTTACAACTCATATTAGGGTTAGTGTTAGGGCTAGGTTTAAGGTTAGGGTTTGGTTTAGGTTAAGGGTGTTAGTGTTATAGCTATAGCTCAGCTTGTTTTAGGGCTAGGGCTACTGTTAGGGCTAGTTTTAGGATTAGTGTTATGGTTTGGGCTAGTGTTAGGGTTTGGGTAGTCTTCGGGTTAGGGCTCAATTTATAGTTAGTTAGGTTTTGTCTAAAGTTAGTGCTAGGGCCAAGGATAGGGCTAGGGTTAGGGCTAGGGTTAGGGCTAGGGTTAGGGTTAAGGTAAGGCTTAGAACAAGTGAAAGGTCTCATGTTAGAGTTAGAGTTAGTCTTAGGACTAGGGTTAGGGATAGGGCTAAAGAATGGCTACGATTAGGGCTAGGGTGTCAGGGTTAGGCCTAGAGTTTGTGTTAGGTTTGTAATTAAGGATATGGTTAGGGCTAGGATAAGGTCTAGTTTTGTGTTATGGTTAGGGCTAGAATTATGGCTAGGGCTAATGTCAGGTCTAGGGTTACAGTTAGCAATAGTTTTAGGCAAATATTTATGGCTAGGTCTATTGTACTGCTTAGGTATATGGTAAGAGTCAGGTTTTGAGCTAGGGGATTTATTAGGGCCAGGGTCAATGTTAGGGCTTGATTAAGGTTTGAGTTTATGGTTACAGCTGGAATTAGAGTTAGGTTTAGGGTTAGGGTAAACATAGGGTTAGATTTAGGGTTCAGGTTAGTTTTAGAGAAATTGATAGTTTTGGGGATCATGATAGGGTTAGGTTTAGTCCTAGGATTACCATTAGGCTAAGGGTTATGTGTAGGGTAATGGATACAGTTAAGGTTAGGGCTAGCATTATGGTTAGGATTAAGTATTTGGTTAGGGTTAGGGTGAGAGTTAGGATTAAGGCTAGGTTACAGCTCGGATGAGGGTTTGTGTTAGGGTTAGGGCTAGAATTATGGCTACAGCTAATGTCATGTCTAGGGTTACTGTTAGGGACAGTTTTACAGAAAGGTTTATGGCTAGGTCTATAGTAAGGTTTTGGTAGAGGGTAAGAGTCTTTTTTAGAGCCAGGGGAATTATTAGGACCAGGATCAGTGTTAGGGCTTAGTTTAGGTTTGAGTTTAGGGTTACAGCTCGATTAGGGTTAGGTATAGGGTAAAATAGGGTTAGGTTTAGGGTTCGGGTTAGGTTTAGGGTAATTGATATTTCTGTGGATAGTGATAGGGTTAGGTTTAGTCTTAGTGTTAGCATTAGGATAAGGGTTATGTTTAGGGTAATGGATACAGTTATATTAAGGTTAGGTCTAGGGTTGTGGTTAGGATTAGGTCTTGGGTTAGGGTTAGGGTGAGGGTTAGCATTAATACGAGGTTTATGGCTCAGATGAGGGTTTGTGTTAGGGCTAGGGCTTGGATTAAGTCTAGGTCTAGCATTACAGTTAAGGGTAGTTGTAGAGTTTGGTTATGAACAGGTCTACTGAGAGGGTTAGGTTTAGGTTAAACGTCAGGCTTAGAGTTAGGTGTGTTATTATGGTCAGGGTCAGGATTAGGGATTGGTTTTGGTTAGGGTTTATAGTTCAGGCTTTAATTATCATTAGTTTCAGGGTAATGGATATGGTTACGTTTAGCGTTCAGGATAGTTTTAAGGTTTTAAATAGCCGTAGGGATAGCTATACAGTTAGGTTTAGTGCTATTGTTAGCATTTGGTTAGGTTTAAGTTTAGGGTAAAAGAGGATTACAGCTAGGTTTAGGGCTATATTTATGTTTAAGACTAGGGCTAGTGTTAGGGTTAGGGTTATGTTTAGCCCTAGGGTTAGGGTTAGGTTTAGGGTAAGTGTTATGGTTGGAGCTAGATTTAGGGCTAGGGAGAGGGTTATGGTTAGAGCAGGTCTAGGGTAAATAATAGGGTTAGGGATACGTTTAGCATTAGGGTTAGGGTTAGGGTTAAGGTAATGGATACAGTTAGATGAAGGCTTTGGCCAATGGTTACTGTTAAAATTCGGGTTAAATTTAGGGTTAGGGATAGGGCTATGTTAATGTTTAGGGTTAGGATTAGGGCTCAGTTTTGAGGAAGAATTAGGGTTAGAGTTACTTAATTCAAATTTCTTTGATACAATCTAGGACTCATCTTTAAATAACCTTATTCTGTTTCCCAGATTTAGGCCTTTTGGTTCAACTGTATTGTGTCTGAAACAGTTAATGTTTTCATTTTACTTCATTTTGACCTATAAGAGTAAATGTAAATGGACCTTGAAATCAAACAGAGTTCATGCTAGCTGCTTGAAACTGCACACACACCCTCAATTCTTTGTGGGGGACACTCTGGTATGTTCCTTGTGAGTGTAGGCCTAAGGTGAAGCATGCAAAGACAACTTTATCCGAGAGCCCTTTAGGAGAAAGCAGGGAATATGCATGCACTGAAATTCCTCCCATAATTATTTTGTCAGATTTGTTTGATACTGAGTAGGATTCATTATTTAGCTTTCCCCACAAAGCTCTCCAAGTCCGGGACTTCTAGGATCAATGGTTCTCTAGTCAGGTTGGGGTTTTGTTAGGTTTAGGGTTAGGGCTAGGTTTAGATGTAGTGTTAGGGTGAGAGTAAGTTTTGTACAAATTACTTTGATACTTGGAAGGAGTCATCATTTACCTAGCCTTAATATGTTCCTCAGGTTTGGGCCTTCTCATTTCAATGGTTTGCTAACAGGGAATCTCTGTATTTTAATTTTTACTTCATATTGACCTATAGAGGTAAATGAAAATGGAGGTTGAAATCAAACCGAGTTGGTGCTAGCTGCTTGAAACTTCAAACACTGAATCAGTTATCTGTGGGAACTCTCTGGATCTTCATGAAAGTAGCCCTATGATGAAGATGGCAAAACAAATTTATCTGAGAGCCCTTTAGCAGAAAACAGAGAAATATGCTTGAACTGAAATACCACCTCAATTATTTGGTCATATTTCTTTGATACTGCATAGGATTCATCTGATAGCTTAGCCCACTAGGCTTCCCAAGTTTGGGACTACTAGGATCATCAGTGTTTCAATCAGGTTAGGGTTTATGTTAAGGATAGTGTTAGGGCTAGTGTTAAAGCTAGTATTAGGATTTGAGGTACTTTAAAAAAAATTCCTTGATACTGGGCAGGATTCATTATTTTCTTACTATACTCCACCTGTTTGGGCCTCTTGGGTTCAAGGGTTCACTGTAAGGAACAGTTTGTATGTTAAAGTTTTAGTTCATTTTGTCCTATGCAGGTAAATGGAAATGGAGTTTAAAATCAAATAGCATTGGTGCTAGCTTCTTGAAACTTCACACTCCATCAATTCTCTGTGAGCAAACTCTGGTTTGTTCTTGTGACAGTAGGCCTAAGCTGAAGCATGTAAAAACAACTTTATCCAAGAGTCCTTTAGGAAACTGGGAATTATGCATGTACTGATATACTCCATCAACTTTTTGGACAGATTTCTTTGATACTGCACAGCATTCATCCCTTAGCTTTCCCCACTAGGCTGCCCAAGTTTGGAAATTCTACAGTCAAAGTTTCATAAAAATGTTAGGGTTAAGGGAAGAGCTAGGGTTAGAGCTAGTGTTAGGGTTAGAGTTAGTTTTATTCAAAATTCTTTGATACTTGGCAGGATTTATCTTTTAGCTAGATTTACTCTGTTCCCTAGATTCAGGCCTTCTCCTTTCACAGGTTCGCTATCAGAAACATTTTGTATTTTAAGATTACACTTCATTTTGACCTATATGGGAAACTTAATGGAGTTGAAAAATCAAACAGGGTTTGTGCTAGCTTATTGAAACTTCACACAGTCCATCAGTTCTCTCTAGGGACTCTGGTATGTTCCTTGTAAAAGTATGCCTATGCTTAAGCATGCAAAAACAACTTAATCTGAGAGCCCTTTAGGAGAAAACAGGAAAATATGCATGTATTGAAATACCTCCTATAAATATTTGGTCAGTTTTGTTTGATGTTGGATAGAATTCATCACTTAGCTTGCCCCATATGGCTCTCCAAGTGTTGGAAGTCTAGGATCAATGGTTCTTTAATAGGTTAGGGTTAATGTTAGGTTTAGGGTTATGTCTAGGGCTATGGTTAGAGGTAATGTTAGGGTGAGCGTTAGTTTTGTTCAAATTTCTTTGATACTGGGCAGGAGTCATCTTTTATCTAGCCTTAGTATGCTACCAAGGTATGTTCTTCCAAATTCAATGGTTCACTATCACACTTTGTATTTTAAGGTTTCACTTCATTTTGACACCTATGGGTAAATGGAAATGCAGGTGGAAATCAAACAGGCATCCCTTCCCCTAAACCTAACCCTAAACCTAACCATAAACATAGCCCTAATCCTAGGACTAAGGCTAACACTAACCCTAGACCTATTCCTAGCCCGAATTTAGCCTTAACCCTAACCCAAACTCTAGCCATAAGACTAAGTCTAACTCTTGCCATAACCCCATTCCTAGTTCTAACCCTATCCTTTACCATAACCCAAACACTATCCATAATCTTAGCTCTAACACTAGCCATAGTCCTAACCCGAGAACTAACCATAACTCTAAATCTACTCCTAAGCCTAAATTCACCCTATCAGTAGCAATAACACTAATGCTAATCATAAAACTACACTTAACTTCAGCTTTAGCCCTAAAACAAATCCTAGCTGTAATCCATGACCCAACCCTAGCTTTAACCCTTACTTGAATCCTAAACCTAGTCCTAACCCTTACCCTAAACCTAACCCTAACTTTAATCCTTGCACTAAACCTAAACCTAACCCTACCCCTAGCCCTGACTCTAACCATAAACCTAGCCCTAACCCTAGCTCTACCCTATCCATTACTCAAACCCTAACACGAAACCTAATGCTAATCTTCAGGCTGACCCTAGCCATATCCCTAAACCTAACCTGTCAATTACCCTAAAACTAACCTTAACCCTACCCCCAAAATATCATTATCCTATATGGAACTTTAACCCTAATGCTAACTGGAGCCCTGATCCTAACACTAAATCTAAACCTAATCCTACCAAACCCTAACCCTAAGACTAACTCTAACACTCACCCTAGCCCTATCCCTAGATCTAACCCTATCCCTTATGATAACCCCAACCCTAGACCAAACCCTAGCCATAACTTAGATTTAAACTAACTCTAAATCTAACCATAACCATAAGCCTAAACCATACCCTATGACTAGCTTTAACCTTAACACTAATTTGAAAACAAGCCCTAACCCTAGCCCTAGCACTCAAGCAAAACCGAGCCATAGCACTGACACTAACACTTAACATAAACCATAGCCTAAACCTACACATAGCCCTAACACTAGCCCTAAATCAAGTCTTAACCCTAACCTTAGAACTAATTCTAACCCTGACTCTGACCCTAACACTGACCCTAGCTCTATACATCACCCTATCCCTAAACCTAATCCTAACAATACACCTCGCCCTAAACCTAACATTAAACTAGCCCTAATTTTAATGCCAGTTCTTACATTAGCCATACCCCTAAAGCTAACACAATAACTAACCCTAATGCAAGGCTTAACCCTAGATTTAACCCTAACCCTAGCCCTAATCCTAACCCTAGCCATAGTCTAAACCCTAGCTCTAACTCTATCCCTTACCCTAAGACAAACCCTCACTCTATTGCTACCCTAGTCCTAACACTTATCTTAAGCCTACTCCAAACCCTAACTTTATTACTAGTCCTAACCCTAGCCCTTATTCTAGCTCTAAACTTAACTCAAACCCTAACCCTAACCCTGACCCTTATTCTGACTCTAACAAAAAACCTAGGTTTAAAACTGACCCTAACCCTTATCCAAAACCTAACACTAGCCCTACCAGTAATCCTATACCTAAACTTAACACTAACACTAGCCCTAGACCTAAACCTAATTCTAAATATAGCCATAACCCTAGCCTTAGCCCTAACAATAACCCTTAACCTAAACCAAAACCTTACCCTACACCTAGACCTAACCCTAGTCCACATTCTGGACCTAAACCTAATCCTAACCTGAACCCTGACACTTACCCTAACAAAAACCCTAGCTCTAAAACTTATCCTAACCCAAAAACTAAACCTAACACTAGAAAAACCCTATTTCTAGCCATAATCATAACTCTAGCTCTTAAATTACTAATACACCTAACACTAGCCCTAAACCCCACACAAAATCTAGCCCTAATTGTAGCCCTACAACTAACCGTAAGCATAACTGTAACCCTAAACCTAGCCGGAAACCTAACCCTAACCCTCGTCCTAGCTCTAACCCTAGCTCAAACCCTTAACCTTACCATAAACGTAACCCTAGCCCAAACCCAAAATCTCACCCAAACCCTAGACCTAATCCTAACCTTAACCATAGCAAAAATCCTAGCTCAAACTCTTCTACTACCTTAACCATAACACTAAACCTAATGCTAACCTTAGCCCTAACCTTAATCCTAACACTACCCTAGCCCTGAATGTAACCCTAACCCTCACTCCAGCCCTAACCCTATATCAATCCCTAACCATTAAACTTAAGCTAACCCTAACTCTAACTGAAGGCCTAATACTAAACTAACCCTAGCCCTAATCCTAACCTGAATCCTAGACATAACCCTAGCTCAAAACCAACCCATTACCCTCACCCTAAACTTTAACCTAATGATAACATTAGACCTAAAGCTAAACATACCCTAAACATAAACATAAACCTAACCCTACAACTAGCAGTGAACCTACCCTAAACCTAACCTAAGCTTTCTCAAATCCTAACCCTAAACCTAACCCCTAGTTCTAAACCTTATCCTAACCGAAAACTTAATCCAAACTCTAGACATATATAACCCTAACACACAAAAAACTAGTCATAACCATTACCCTTGCTCTTACATTATCCATAGCCATACACTAGCCTTAAACCTCACACAAAAGTTAGCCCTAATAACAAGCCCCAAACCTGGAGCTAAGCATAACCTTAACCCTAACCGTAGCACAAACTCTAAACCTAATGCTTGCCCTAGATCAAACCCTAGCTCACACTCTAACCTTACTCTAAACATAACCCTAGCTCTAACCCTAACTCTAACCCTATCCCTCATCCTAACTGATACCATAGCGCATATCCTAGCTCTAACTTTATCCATTACCTTAGGACATAACCTTAAACCTAATGCTAAACCTAGCCGTAACCCTAACCCTAACCCTAACTCTAGCCCTGACTCTAACCATAACGCTTGCCCTAGCCCTAACCCTACCTCAAACCCTAACACTTACATTAAAACTAACCCTAACACTAGCCCAAGTTGTAACCCAAACCCTAGCCCTAATCCTAACCTTAACTTAAGCCCTAACACTAGCACTAAACATATTCATTATTCTAAATATAAGCCTAAACTAAATACTAACCCTAGGCCTAACCCGAACCCTATCCCTAACACTAACCCTATATATTACTCTAAACCTAAACTAAACTGTAAACCTAACTTTATCCATTACTCTAACCCTAACCCTAACCGTAATGCTAATTTGAAACCTAAGCTTAAACCTTAACCAAAACCAATCCTTAACCCATACTCTGACTGTAATAATAACCTAGCTCTATACCAAACCCCTATGCTAAACCTAACCCTTACACTAGACCTAGCCATAAACCTATCCCTAACTCTATCCCTAACCATAACCCTAGACCTGATATTAGCCCTAGCCCTTATCCTAGCCCTAACACTAACACAAACTCTAGACCTGAAAAGCCTAGCCCCAACCCTAACCCTACCCTAAGCTAGGGTTACTAGCCCTAACTCAAAACCTAACCTAGCTCTAGCCTTAATCCTAACCTAACCCTAGCCCTAACCATAGCTCTAACCCTATATATTATCCTTATGATAGCCCTAATCCAAGCCCTAACCCGAGCTTTAACACGATACCTAATCCTAAACCAAACCCTAATCAAAACCATGACCCTAGCCCTAAGCATATCTCTAAACCTATCTAGGCCTAAACCTAAACCTATCCCTAATCCTATACCTATGCATTATTCGAAACCAAACCTAAACCCTAAACCTCATATTATAATTACACTAACACTAAACATAATGCTAATTCGAGCCCTGACTTTAAAACTTAACCTATCCCAAACTTCTAACCCAGACTTGACCCTAGCTGTAAACCTGACCCTAAACCTAAACCTAACCCTTACATTATATGTAGGCATAAACCTAATCCTGAGACTATCTATAATCATAAACCTAGATCTGATATTAGCCCTAGCCCTAATCCTAGCCGTAACACTAAAATAAAGCATAGCTGTAATCCTAGCCCCAAACCTAGCCTTAATGATTACCCTAACCCTAACCGTAGCCCTAACCCTAATTCTAACCTTCTCCTTATCTCTAAACCTAGCTATAATGCCATTATTTACCCTAAACTTAAACCTAACCCTAACCCTAACTCTAGGCCTAAGGTGAACACTAATCCTATCCCTAATCCTAGCCCTAATTTAACCCTATCCCTAACGCTAACCCTAACCCTAGCCCTAAGAATAACTCTAACTCTCACAGTAGCCCTCTCCCTTCTTCTACCCCTATCCATTACCATAATCATAAACCTAGCCCTAAACCTAGCCATAACCATGGCCAAATCCTTATTCCTAGTCCTAACGTAGATCTAAACTTAACTCTAAATCTAATCCTAACCCTAAACCTAAGCCTAACATTAACACTCGCCCTAGCCCTAACGCTAATCATAAAACTAGCCCTAACACTAACCCTTGCAGTAAAACAAAACTGAGCAAGAGCCCTAACCCTAAACCTTAACTTAACCAAACCTTAACACTACACCTAGACCTTACCCGAGCCCTAATTGGAGTCCTAATCTTAACCTTAATACTATCCCTTACTCTGACTCATATCCTAACACTCACCCTAGCTCTAAACACCACCCTAACCTTAAACCGAACCCTTACAGTAATCCCATCCTTAATTCGAGTCCTAACCCTAACTCTAAAACTAAACCTGACCCTGACAATTAACCTAACACTAACACAAACTCTATATTTCACCCTAACCTTAAACCTAATCCTAACAATAGAGTTTTAACCCCTAACCATCACCCTAAAACTAACCCTAAAAACCATAGTTCTTACATTAGCCATTGCTCTAACTCTAGCCATAACCCTAAAACAAAACTAGCCCTAATCTGAGCCTTAAACCTAGCTTTAACCCTAAATCTAGCCCTAACCCTAATTTTAACCCTATACCCTATGCCAAACCATAAACCTAATGCTAATAATAATCCTAATCCTAATTCTATTCCTCAAACTAACCCAAACCCTAACCCTATTAGTTGTCCTAACCCTTGCGCTCATTCTAGCTCTAACCATAACCCAAACCCTAACCCTAACCCTGACCCTTATTCTGACCTAACACTAATCATAGGTCTAAACCTGAACCTAACCCTAAACCGAACCCTAACATTAACCCTATTGGTAACCTTATACCTAAACCTAACCCTAACAATAGCCCTAGACCTAACCTAATCCTAATCTATCCATAACTCTAGACCTAGATCTAAATAAGAGCTTAGCTATAGCCCTAATAATTTCCCTTAGCCTAAAGCCAAAAACTAATCCTTCCACTACTCGTAACCCTAGTCCTAATTCTGGCTTTTCCATTAAATATAACCCTAAACTGAACACTGACCCTGACACTAACACTAACCCTATCTCTAAACGTCACCCTAACCCTAAACCTAACCCTAAAACTATACTTAGCTCTAACTGTAACGCTAAAACTAGCCCTAATTATAACAAAGTTCTTACATTTGCCATAGCCCTAACATATTACAAAACCTAGCCCTAAACCAAGCCCTAACGTAGCTTTAACCCTAAATCTAAACATAACCCTAGTCATAACCCTTGCCCTAGCACTAATTCTAGATCAAAACCTATCTCTAAAACTAACCCTATCCCTTACCATAACCCTAACCAAAGCCCTAACCCTAGTCATAATCCTTAGCACTAGCACTAACTTATCTCTAAAACTAACCCTAACCTGAGGCCTCAGCCTAACCCTGAAATTAGCTCTAATCCTAATGCTATTCCTAAAATTAGCCCCAACCCTAGCCCTATCCCTAAAACAAAACTGAGCCATACCCCTAACACTAACCCTTACCCTAGGCCAAACCCTAACCCTTCACCAGCCCTAACCCTAACCCTAAACCTAACCATGAACCTGACTCATATTCAAACACTAAACCCAGCTCTAAACATCACCCTAACCTTAAACCTAACCCTAACAATAGGCCTAGCCCTAAACTTAACCATAAAACTAACCTTAATCGTAACCCTATTTCTTACAATAGCCATAACCATAACACTAGCCCTGTATTTAATACAAAATTAGCCCTAATCAAAGCCATAACATGAGCTTTAACCATAAACCTAACTCTAACCCTAGTCCTAACTTTACCTCTAACCCTATCGCTTACCCTAAGCCAAACCCTCACCCTAACGCTAACCGTATTTTTAGCACTAATCCTCAGCTTAACAAAAACCTAACTCTATAACTAGTCCTAACCCTAGCCTTCATTCTATATCTAACCATAACCCAAACCCCAACCCTATCCCTGACCATTATTCTGACCCTAACAATAATAGCTCTAAATCTAAACCTAACCCTAAACCGAACCTAACACTAGCCCTACTGGTAAACTTACACCTAAACCTAACCCTAACACTAGCCCCAGACCTAACCTAATCCTAAATTTAGCCATAACTATAGCTCTAGACCTAAAGACAAACTAGACCTAGCCTTAACAATAACCCTTAACCTAACCCAAACTCTAACCCTACCTCTAGATCACACCCCAATCCTAATTCTGCCGTTAACCCTAACCATGACCATACCTGAACACTGTCCTTGACACTAACACTAACCCTAGCTCTAGACTTCACCCTAACCCTAAAACTAACCCTGAAACTACATCTAGTCCTAACATTAACCATAAACTAGTCTTAATCATTACACTAGTTCTTACATTAGCCATAGCTCTAACCTATCACAAAACCTTGCCCTCATCCAAGCCCTACCTTAGCATTAAACCTAAAGCTATTTTTAACGATAACCCTAGACCTAAATATAAACCTAAGCCTAAACCTAGACCTAATCCTAACCATAACACTAGCCCTAAACCTAACTTTAACCCTATTCATTACCCTAAGATAACTATAATTCTTATGCTAACCCTAGGCGGAAACCTAATCCTAGCACTAGCCTTAATCCTATCTATTAACCTAAACCTAACCTGAACCCTAAATCTAACTGTGTCCTTACCGAATCCCTAAATATAAGACTAATTTGACCCCTAAACCTAAACCTTAACCTACCCCCAACTCTAAACTTAACCCTGACTCTAATAATACTGATAGCTCTAAACCTGACCCTAACAAGAAACCAAAATTTTACAATAGACCTAGCCATAAACCTAACCCTAAAACTATCCCTAAGCGTACCCTAGACATGACATTAGCCCTAGCTCCAATCTAGCCTTAAAGCTAATACAAAACTTAGGGCACATCCTAGCAAGGAACCTCACCTTTATCATAACTGTAACCCTAACCTTAACCCTAATTTTCATCCTAGTCCTAGCACTAGCTATATTGCCATCCCTTACCCGAAACTTAACATAATGCTAAACCTAACACTAAACCTAGCAATAGCCCTAGGCCTAACCCTAACACTAACCCTAGCCCTAATCCAAGCCCCAATTAGCCCTATCCCTAACTCTAACCCTAGCCCTAAGACTAATTCTAACTCTCACACTAACCCTATACCTAGTTGTAACCTTATCCCTTACCTTCACCATATACCTAGCCCTAAACATAGCCCTACCCTAGACCTATACTTAGCACTATCACAAAACCTAGATCAAAACCTAACTCTAAATTTAATCCTAACCCTAAATCTAAACCTATCCATAACTCTATTCTTATCCCTAAACCTTAACGTAAGCCTAAATCTCACACTTATAATAGCCCTAACGCTAAGACTAATCATAAAACTAGCCCTAACCTTACTCTAGCCATAAAACAAAACCAAGTCGTAGCCCTAACCTTAACCCTTAACCAAAAACAACTCATAAACCTACATTTAGCCCTAATCTTATCACTAATTATAGTCTAACCCTAACCCGAAAACTAACCCTGACCCTGACACTGACCCGAACACTAACGCTGGCTCTAAACATCATCATCACCATAAACCTAACCTTAACACTAGACCTAGATCTAACTCTAAACCTATAACTAGCTGTAGTCATAAACCTAATTCATACATTAGCGGTAGCCTTAACTCTAACCCTAACCTAACTCAAAACCTAGCCTTAATCTTAGTCCTAAATCTAACTATAACCCTAAACATAAACCTAACCCTAACCCAAACATTAGTCCTAATCTTATACATAACTCTAGCCCTAACCTTAGGGCTAACCCTATACATTACCCTAACAATAACCCTAACCCTTCTGATAACACTAGGCCTAACCCTAACTATATACATTACACTAACCCTAAATCTAACACTAATTCGAGCCCTGCACCTAATCACTAACTTAACCCAAACCCTAATCTTGACCCTGATTCTAAAAATAACCCTAGATCTAAATCTGACCCTAACCAAAACCTAACCCATACACTGGACCAAGCCATAAACCTAACACTAAATCTATCCCTAACTGTAACCCAAGATCTGACATTAGCCATAGCCCTAATACTATCCCTAACCCTAAAACAAGTCCTAGTCTTCATCGTAGCCCTAAACATAGCCTTAATCATAACCCTAACTCTAACCCTATTTTTAACCCTAATACTAACCCTTGCCCTTGTCCAAAGTCTAGCTATAACCACATCCCTTAGCCTAAATTAAACCCTAACTCTAACCCTAACCCTAGTGGCAACCCTTGCCTTATCCTTAGCCCTAGCACTAACCCTAGATCAAAATCTAACTCTAAATCTAACCCTAACTCGATGCCTAAGCCTAATCTTAAAACTAGCCCTAACCCTAGCCCTAACATAACCCTAGCCATAATTTAGCCTTATTCATAAACCTAACCCTAACCTTAGCCATAAGACTAACTCTCTGATACTAGCCCTATCACTCATTCTAACCCTATCCCTTACCATAAACCTAACCCTAGCCCTAACCCTAGTGTTAATCCTTTCCCAATACTTATCCCTAGCACTAACCTTAGGCAAAACGTACCTCTAAAACAAGACTTAACCCGAAGCCTAAGTCTAAACCTAACACTAGCCCAAACCATAACACTAATCCTAAAATGAGCCCTAACGCTAGCCCTAGCCCTATAACAAAACTGAGCCATAGATCTAACCCTAAACATTAACGTAAACCAAACCCTAAACGTACACCTAGATGTAAAACTAGACTTATTTGAGTTGGAAGCCAAACCCTAAAACTAACCCTGAACCTGACACTGACCCTAACACTTCTAGCTCTAAACACCACCGTATCTGTAAACCTAACCCTAAAACTAAACCGAGCACTCAAACCCTAAAACTAGCCCTAAATTTAGATCTAGTACTTACCTTAGCTCTAACCCTAACCCTAGCTCCAACATAACCCCAAACCTAGCCATAATCAGAGACCTAACCCTAGCTTTAAACCTAACCTAACCCTAACACTAGTCCTAATTGTAACCATAACTTTAGCCTTAAACTGATCTCTAACTCTATCCATTAATATAACTATAACCCAACCCTTAATGATAACCCTAAGCACAAATCTAACCCTATCCTGATTCATAATTGTTCCATTAGCCTAAACCTAACTTGAATCCTATAACTAACCCTATCATTACCATAATGCTAATCCTAAAACTAAATCAAGCCCAAAATTCAAACCTTAACCCATCTCAAACCTTAACTCAGACCTTGACCCTAATAATACCCCTAGCTCTAAACTTGACCATAACCCAACACCTAAACCTTAGTCTAGAATTCGTCATAAACCTAAACGTAAAACTAACTTTAACCATAATTCTGGACCTGAAATTAGCCCTAGCCCTAATCCTAGACCTAACCCTATAAACACACCTAGCCCTCATTCTTATCCTAAACCTAGCCTTAAAAATAACCCTATTTCTAGTCCTATACCTAACCCTAATTCTAACCCTCACCCTACCTCTAAATCTACCTATAATGTCATCTCTTACCCTAAATATAAACATAACCCTAACCCTAACCATAGGCTTAACCTAAACACAAAACCTAGCCCTAATTAACTCTATCTCTAACCCTATCCTAACCCTAGCCCTAAGACTAACACTAATTCTTGCCCTAGCCCTAGCCCTGGTTTTATCCCTATCTGCTACCATAAACCTAACACTAGCCCTAACACTTGCCTGAAAGTTAGTCCCACCCTAATCATAACTCTAAATATAACCTAAAACCTAAGCCTAAGCCTAACACTAACACTAGCTCTAATGCTAATGATAATAGTAAAACTAACCCTAATTCAATCCTAGCAGTAAACCAAAACCAAGCAATAGCCCTAACCCTAAACCTTAACTTAAACGAAAAACTAACACTACACTTAGACATAAACCTAGCCCTAATTCGAGTCCTAAGCCTGACCTTAAAACTAACCCTGACATTGACTCATATTCTAACACTCACCCTAGATCTAAACACTGCCTTAAACACAAACCAAACACTAACATTAACAATAGCCCTAATTCGAGTCTTAACACTAACCCTAAAACTAACCCTGACCCTGACTCCTATCCTAACAAGAACTGTAACTATAAATATCACCTTAACCTTAAACCTAACACTAGCACTCAAACTACCCCTAATCCTAACCCTAAAACTAACCCTAATTGTAACCCTAGTTCTTACATTAGTCGTTGCCCTAATCCTAGCCCTAAGCGTAACACAAATCTAGCCCTAAACCGAGCCCTAAACCTAGATTTAACTCTAACTCTAACCCTCACCATAGCCCTTACCCTAGATCTAAATCAATCCCTTACCCTAAGCAAAATCCTAAACCAAAGAGTAACCCTAGACGTATCTCTAGTCTTTAGATTAACCAAAACCCTAACCCTAATAATAGTCCTAACCCTAGCCTTTGTTTTAGCTTTAACACAATCCCAAACACTAATCCTAACCCTGATCCTTATTCTGACCATAACACTAATCCTACATTTAACCCTAACACCAATCCTAACCCCAAATTTACCATAATCCTATCCCTAGACCTAATTCTAAACCTAACTCTCAGCCTAGCCCTAACCATAGCTCAGAACCTAACCCTTATGCTAAACAAAACCTAAACATAATCCTAGTTCTAAACCTCACTTTAATCCTAACACAAGACCTAATTTTAACCATAAACCTAGCCCTAAACTTAACTCTAACTGTATCCATTACCCTAAACATAACCCTTACCATAATTCTAACTCTAGGCTTAATCCTAACCCTATAGCTTTCCACAAACCTATCAATTAACCTATCCAACCCTGAACATTAAACCTAATCCAATTATTACACTAACCCTAACCCGAATGCTAATTCAAGCCCTAACCCTAACCTCAAATGTAAACCAAACCCTAATACTAACCATGTCCCTAATAGTTCCCCTAGCTATAAACCTGACTCTTACCTTACCTAACCCTTACACTAGACCTAGCCATAAAACTAACCCCTAAAACTATTCCTAACCTTAACTCAAGACATGATATTAACCCTAGACACAATCCTAGCCCTAACCCTAAAACAAACCCTAGCCCTTTTCCTAGCCCTACACATAGCCTTAATTTTATCCCTAACTCAAAACCTAGGCCTAAACATAACTCTAACCCTAGCCCTAATCTTAGCCCTAATTTAGCCCTATCCCTAACCATAATCCTAATCCTAGCCCAAAGACTAACTCTAACTCTAAATCTCACGCTAACCCTAGTACCAAACCTATCCCTTACTAGAACCCTAATCCTGGCCCTAACCCTTGATCTAACCCTAGCCCTATTCATGGCCCTGGCCGTAACCCTAGATCTAACTGTAACTCGAAATCTAGCCCTAAACCTAGGCCTAAACCTAAATCTAAACCTAACACTACCCCTAATGCTAATGGTAATCCTAAAATTAGCCCTAACATTAGCCCTAGCCCTAAAACAAAACCGAGCCATAACCGTAACCCAAACCCTTATCCTACAACAAACCTAAACCTACACCTAGCCCTAACCATATCATAATTCTAGTCCTAACCCTACCCTGAAACTAACCCTGACACTGACTCTTACTCTAACACTAACCCTGGCTCTAAACATCATCATCACCATAAACCTTAATCTAATATTAGACGTAGCCCTAACCCTAACCCTATAACTAGTGCTAATCATAACCCTACTTCGTACATTAGCCATAGCCTTAACCCTAGCCCTAACCTAACCCAAAACCTATCTTTAAACCGAGTAGTAAACCTAGCTTTAACCCTAAACTTAAACCTAAGCCTAACCCAAAACAAGCCCTAATCCTATACATAACCCAGGCCTAACCTTAGGTCTAAACCTATCCATTAGGCTAAAAATAACCATAACTCCTAAGCTAACCCTAGGCCTAACCCTAACCCTATCCATTACACTAAACCAAACCTAAATCCTAGAACTAACACTGTCATTACCCTAAACCAAAACCCTAATATAACCCAAACCCTAAATCTGACCCTGACCCTAATAATAACCCTAGATATAAATCTGAATCTTAACCTAAACCTAATCCTTACACTGGACGAATCCATAAACCTAACACTAAATCTAGCCCTAACTATAACCCTAGACCTGACATTAGCCCTAGCCATAATACTATCTATAAACCTAACACAAACCCTAATCCTCATCCGAGCCATAAACCTAGCCTTAATCATAACCCTAACCCTAACTCTAGCCCTAACCCTAATAATAACCCTTGCATACCCTAAACCTATCCAAAAGCACAACCCTTACCCTAACTGTAAGCCTAACTCTAAACCTCACCCTTTTCATCACAATTGCCCTATCCTTAGCCCTAGCTTTAACACTAGATGGAAACTTAACTTTAAATCTAACCCTAACTCGCTGACTAAGCCTAAAATTTGCCCAAACTCTGATGCTAAGTCTAAAACTAGCTCTCACCTTATCCCTAACCTTAACCCTAGCCATAATTTAGCCATATCCCTAAACCTATCTCTAACCCTAGCCCTAAGAATAACTCTTACTCTCACACCGGCCCTATCACTCATTCTAATCCTCTCCCTTCCCATAAATCTAACCCTATCCCAAATTCTAGTCCTAACCGTTGTCCTATCCTTAGCCCTAGCACTAAACTTAGATAAAAACCTAACTCTAAATTTAACCCTAAACCGAAGCCTAAGCCTAAATCTAAGACTAGCCCTAACACTAACACTAATCCTAAAAAATTCACTAATCCTAATCCTAGCCTTAAAAGCAAACCGAGACAAATCTTTAACCATAAGCCTTAACCTAAACCAAGCCCTAACCCTACACCTAGCCCTAACCCCAGCCCTAATTCGAGTTTTAATCCAAAACCTAAAACTAACCCTGACCCTTAAACTACCATAAAACTAAGCTGAGGTCTAAACATCACCCTAAACCTAAAACTAAACCTAACAGTAAACCTAGCCCCAAAACTCTAAAATTAGGCGTAAGCATAACCCTAGTACTTGCATTAGCCGTAAACCTAACTTTAGCACTACCTTAACCCAAAACCTAGCCCTAATGATAACCATAACCCTAGCCCTAAACTGATTTCTAACTCTATCCATTATCATAACCATAACACTAACCCTAATGATAATTCAAGCCCTAACTTTAAACCTTAACCTATTCCACACCCTAACCCAGAATTTGACCCTCATAATACCCCTAGCTCTAAAGCTGATGCTAAACCCAAACATAATCCTTACACTAGATGTACCCATAATCCTTATCCTAAAACTATCTTGAACCATAATTCTGGACCTAAAATTAGCCCTAGCACTAATCCTAGCCTAACCCTACCTAAAAATCCCTAGCCCTCATCCGAGCCCTTAACCTAGGCTTAGTCATAACCCTAACCATAACCACAGCCCTAAACCTAATTATTACCGTCATCCTACCTCTAAACCTAGCTATAAAGCCATCCATTACCAAAAACTTTGCCAAATGCAAAACCTAAACTCTAAACGCTAACTCTAAACTCTAACCCTAACCCTAAACTTAACCCTAAATCTAGGCTTAAACTAAACAGTAAACCTAGCCCTAATCCTAGCCCTAATTTAGCCCTATCCCTAACCCTAACCCTAACCCTAACCCTAGCCCAAAGACTAACTCTCGCCCTAGCCCTATCCCTAGTTCTAAACCTATCCCTTACCATAACCCTAAACATAGCCATAACCCTTGCCCTATCCTTAGTTCTAGCCTTCACCCTAGGTCTAACCCTAATTACAAATTTAACCCTAACACTAAGCCTAAGCCTAACACTAACACTAGCCCTAAACCTAACCATAGGACTAAAACAAAATAGAGTGTTAGCCCTAAATCTAAACCTTAACTTAAACCAAACTCTTACACTACTACTAGACTTAAACCTAGCCCTAGTTTGAGTCCTAACACAAACATTAAAACCAACCCTGATGCTGACACATATTCTAACACTCACCCTAGCTCTACACACTGCCCTCACCGTAAACTGAACCCTAACAATAACTCTAGCCCTAACTTGAGTTCTAACTCTAACCCTAAAACTAAGCCTGAACCTGACTCCTATTCAAACACGAACCCTAGCTAAAAATATCACCCTAACTTTAAACCTAACCACAATACTAAACCTAACCCATACCCTAACATGAAAACTAACCCTAATGGTAACCCTAGTTCTTACATTAGCCATTACGCTAACCGTAGCACTATCCCTAACACAAAACCTAGGCCTAATCCGAGTCCTACACCTAGCTTTAACACTAACTCTAACCATAACCAAGCTCTAAACCAATCACTTACTTAAGCAAAACCTTAAACCTAAGGGTAACCCTAGACCTATCCCTAATCCTTAGGCTAACCAAAACACTAAACTTATTAATAGCCCTTACCCTTGCCCTCATTCTAGATCTAACCCTACCTAAAACCCTAATACTAACCCTGACCCTTCTACTGACCTTACCATTAATCTTAGGTCTAATCCTAACCATAACTCTAAACCAAAACCTACTGTAATCCTATCCCTAGACCTAATCCTGAACCTAACATTGAGCCTAGCCCTAACCATAGCTCAAAAACAAAGCCTTAAACTAAACATAACCTTAACCTAACCCTAGTTCTAACCCTCACCCTAACACTAAATCAATACCTAATTCTATCCATAACCCTTGCCCTAAAGTTAAGTCTAACTGTATCTTTAACCTAAACATAACCCTTAACCTAATGTTAACCTTAGGCCTAACCCTAAACGTATCACTATCCCCAAACTTATCAATTACCCTAATCCTGACCTGAACCCTCGACCTAATACAATCATTACCCTAACCCTAACTCTAATGATAATTTGAGCCCTAACTCTAAACTCAAACCTAAACCTAACGCTGACACTGACCCTAATAATTTTCCTAGCTCTAAACCTCACTCTTACCCTATATCTAACCCTTACACTACACCTAGCCATAAAACTAACCCCAAAACTATCCCTAAGCATAAACCTAGACCTGATATTAGTTCTAGCCATGATACTAGCCCTAACCCTAACACAAACCCTGGCTTTTATCCTAGCCCTAAACATAGCCTTAATTATAACCCTAACCATAAAGCTAGGCCCAACTCTAACACTACCTCTATCCCTAATCTTAGATCTAATTTAGCCCCATCCCTAACCTTAACCCTAACCCTAGCCCAAAGACTAACTCTAACTATCACCTGAGTCCTAACCCTAGTTGTAAACCTATACTTTACTAGAACCCTATTCCTAGCCCAAACCATAGGTCTAACACTAGCCCTATTCATACACCTAGCAGCAAACCTAGATCTAACCCTAACTCTAAATTTAACAATAAACCTTAGCCTAAACCTAAACCTAACACTAGCCCTAACCCTAAGGCTAATCCTAAAACTAGCTATAATCCTAGCGCTATAACAAAACCAAGCCATAGACCTAACCCTAAACCTTAATAAAAACTAAGCCCTAACCCTACACTTAGACATAACTCTATCCATAATTCAAATTCTAAGCCAAACGCTAAATGCAACCCTGACACTGACTCTGACCTTAACACTAACCCTAGCTCTAAACATCACCCTAACCCTATACCTAAACATAATAGACCTAACCCTAACCATAAAATTAGCCTTAATCTCAACCCAGGTATTTACACTAGCTGTTACATAAACCTAGCATTAACTTAACACAAAATCTAGCCTTATTCCAAGCACTATCCCTAAATTTACCCCTAACCCTAATCCTATCACTAATCGTAACTATAACCTTGCTGTAAACCTAGATTTAACCCTATCCCTTACCCTAAGACTAACCCTATCAATAACCATAACAATAACCCTAGCTGTACCCCTATCTCTAACCCTATCAATTACCCTAACCTTAACCCTATCCCTAATGCTAAACCTGGGCCTAAACCTAACCGAATCACTAATCCTAACCCTATACATTACCCTCACCTAACCTAAAACCTAAACCTAACACTATATTCACCCTAATCCTAAATCTAATGCTAATTTGAGTTCTAATATTAAACCATAACCTATCCAAAACACTAATCATGACCCTGACCCTAAGAGTACCCTTAGCTCTAAACCTGAACCTCACCCTAAACCTAACCCTTACACTAGATTTAGCCATAAAGCTAAACCTAAAACTATTTTTAACCATAACACTAGACCTTAAATTATCTCTAGCCAAAATCCTAGCACTAAACCTAGGCTTAATCCTAGCCTGAACCATAACCTGAGCCCTAACCCTAGTTCTATTCCACATCCTAGCCCTAAACCTACATATAAACTCATCCTATACCACAAAACTAACCATAACCCTAAACCTAACTCTAACCCGCACCCTAAACCTAGGCCTAACACAAAGCCTAGTGCTAATACTAGCCTTTATTTAATCCTAACCTAACACTAAACATAGCCATAAAACTAACTCTAACTCTTGCCCTAGCCCTAGCCCTAGTTTTATCCTTAAACTTAATCCTAACCCTAGATCTAAGCCTAAGTCTAAATCTAAACCTAACTCTAAATTTAACTCTAAAATAAGCCTAAAACAAACCCTAACACTATCCCTAACCATAATGCTAATCCTAAAACGTGCCCTAGCCCTAGCCCTAGCCATAAACCAAAACCAAGCCATAGCCCTAATCTGAACCCTTAACTTAAATCAAACCCTAACCCTACACCTAACTCTAAAACTAACCCTGACACTGACACTGACCCTACCACTAATCCTAGCTCTAAACACCACCCTAACCTAAAATTAACCTTAACACTATATCTAGCCTTAACCTAACCATAAAACTAGCCTTAATCATAATCCAAGTTCATACATTAGTCATTGTCCTAAACGTAGCCCTAACCCTAACAAATTCTACACCTAATCCGAGCCCTAAACTTAGCTTTAACCATAATACTAGGCCTAACCCTAACCCTAACACTAGCTCTAACCCTAACTCTAACCCCATTCCTTACACTAAGCAAAAACCTAACCCAAATGCTAACCCTAATCTTAATCTAATCCTTAGCCTAACTAAAACTCTAACCATAATTCTAGTCTTAACCCTACATTCATTCTACCTCTAAACCTATCCCTGACCCTCATCTGACCCTAACAATAATCCTAGGTCTAAACCTGACCCTAACCATAAACCAAACCCTAACACTAGACCTACTGGTAAACCTACACCTATACGTAAGCCTAACACCAGACCTGGACCCAAAGTTAATCCTAAATAAAGCTATAACTCTAACCCTAGACCTAAACAAAAACCTAGCACTAGCACTAACAAAACCCTTAACGTAAACCGAACAATTACTCTACCGCTAGACCTAAACCTAGTCCTAATTCTGGCTCTAAACCTAACCCTAACCCTATCCCAAAAGCTGACCCTAATTCTAACACTGAACCTAGCTTTAAACATGACACTAACTCACAACCTAGACCTAACACTAGACCTAGCCATAACCCTAACACTAACTATAAAGGTAACCCGCACCCTAAGCCTAAACCTCAACCTAACACTAGCCCTAATCCTGATACTAATCCATAATCTAGCCGTAACTGTAGCCCTAGCCCTAAAACAAAACCAAGGTATATCTCTAACCCTTAACCTAAACCAAAACCTAAAGGTAAAACTACTACTAACTTTAGCCATAATTTGAGTTCTAAACCTAACCCGAAAACTAACCCTGAATCTGACAATAACCCTAACAATAACCCTTGCTCTAAATATCACCCTAACCCTGAACCTAACCGTAACACTAGACCAAGCCCTAACCCTAACCCTAAAACTAGCACTAATTGCAACACTAGTTCATACATTACCATAGTCCTAATCCTAGCCCTAACCAAAACCAAAATCAAGCCCTATCTGAGCCTTAACCCTAGCTTTAAACCTACCCGTAAATCTAACCCTAAACCACAACATAGTCTTAAATTTTACCCTAAACCTAGCAAGAATTCTAACCATAACCCTAGCCCTATCAATAGCTCTCACCCTATCCATTACCCTAATCATAACCATAACACTAATGGTAACCCTAAGCCTAACCCTAAACTTATCCCTAACCCGAACCTATTTCATTAACCTAAACCTAACCTGAATCCTAAACCTAAACCTATCATTACCCTAACTCTAACACTAATGCTAATTCAAGCCTTAAGTCTAAACCTTAACACAACACAAACCTTAACTCTGCCCCTTTCCATGATAATATACATAGCTCTAACCCTGAACCTACCACTAAACCTAATCCTAGACCTAGACATAAACCTAAACCTAAAACTATCGCTAGCCAAAATCCTAGACCTGACATTTGCCCTAGCCGTAATTCTAGCCCTAAACTTAACACAAAACAAACCCATAACCTTAACACTTACCCTAACCCTAATCCTATCCATAACCCTAGCCCTAAATTTAGCCTAACCCTACCAATTACCCTAAACATAACCCTAATTATAATGCTAATCCTAGGCCAAAATCTAACCTTATCCCTAACTGTAACCCTATCCATTATGCTAAATCTAACCTGAACCCTAAACCAAACACTATCATTACCCTAAACAAAACCCTAACGCTAATTTGAGCCCTTACCCTAAACCCTAAACTAAACAAAACCCTAAACCTGAAGCTTACCCTAATAGTACTCCTAGTTCTAAATTTGACCCCTACCTGAAACCTAACACACTAAACATAGCCATAAACCTAACCCTAATCTTTAGCCTAAGTGAAACCGTCACCCTATTACTAGTCCTAAACTTAGCCCCCATTCTAGCTCTAACCATAACCCAAACACTAAACCTAACCCTGACACTTATTCTGACCCTAACAGTAACTGTATGTCTAAACCTGAACATAACCATAAACCAAACCTTAACACTACCACTAGCAATAAACCTATACCTAAACGTAACTCTAACATTAGCCCTAGACCTAAACATAATCCAGGCTCTAGCCATATCTCTAGCCCTAGACCTAAATAAAAAACTAGCCCTAGCGCTAATGATAAACCTTAACGTAACACAAACACTAATCCTACCCCTAGACCTAACTCTAGTGATATTTCTGGGTTTAACACTAACCCTAACTATAACCCGAAAACTGAACCTGACCCTAACACTAACTCTAGCTCTAAACATCACGAAAATGGTAACCCTAATACTAACACTTGATCTAGCCATAACACTTACCCAAAAAGTAGTCCTAATCATAACCCTGCTTTATACATTAGTTGTAGGCCTAACACTAGCTCCAAACTAACCCAAAACCAAGCCCTAAGCCGAGCACTAACCCTATTTTTAACCCTAACCCTAAAACTAGCCCTAATCCATACCCTAACCCTAGATATAACCCTGAGCTTTTACCCTATCCATTACCTTAAGCTAAACCCTAAACCTAAAGCTAACCCTTGTCCTAACGCTAATTCTAGCATAACCCAACCCCTAACCCTATTACTAGGCCTACCCCTAACTTTCGTTCCAGCTCTAACCCTAACCAAAACCCAAACCCTATCCCTGAAAGTTATTCTGACCCTAATACTAACAGCAGGTATAAACCTGAGCCTAACCCTAAACTGACCCCTAACATTACCCCTACCAGTAATCATATACTTAAAACTAAACCTAACACTAGCCCTAGACTTAAACCTAATCCTAAATCTAGCCATATCTCTAGCCCTAGACCTGAACACAACCTAGCCCTAGCCCTAACAATAACCCTTAACCTAATTCAAAAACTAACTATACCCCTAGACCTAACCCTAGTCCTAATTCTGGCACTAGACCCAACACTAACTCTAACCTGAACACTGGCCCTGACCCTAACATAATCCTAGCTCCAAAGCTCACTCTAAACCAAACCTAATCCTAACACTAGACCTAGCAATAACTGTAACACTAAAACTAGCCCTAATCATAACCCTAGCTCTTACAATACCCATAGCCCTAACCCTAGGCCTAAACTAGAACAAAACCTAGTTGTAATTCTAGGCTTGAACACAGCCCTAAGTGTAACACTAAACCCAACACTAGACCTAACCCTAACCCTAAGCCTCGTTTTAGACCTAACCCTAGCTCAAAGCCTAACATTTACCCTTAACATAACCCTAGCCATATCCCAAACCCAAACCTAAAACTAGCTCTAATCCTAACATTAAACATAGCCCTAAACCTAGCTCTAACTATATCAACTACCCTAACCCTAACCCTAATCATAGCTCTAATTCTATCCACTACGCTAACCACAATCCTAACCGTAATGCTAATCCTAGGCTTAACCCTAACCCTATCGCAATCCCTAAACCTATCCATTGCCCTAAAACTAACTTGAACCCTAATCCTAAGCCTATTCATTATCCTAACCCTAACTCTAACCCTAATGCTAACTCGAGCCATAAAACTAAACATTAGCCTAAACCAAACCTTAAGCCAAATACTGACCCTAATAATACACATAGCTTTAAACTTGACCCTTACCCTAAATCTAACCCTTACACTAGACCTAACCATAAACATAAACCGAAACCTATCTCTAATGTAACCCTAAACCTAACAATAGCCCTAGCCCTAATATTAGCCCTAACCCAAACACAAACACTATCTCTTATCCTAGAATAAAACTTAGCCTTAATCATAACCCTAACCCTAATTCTAACACGTTCCCTAGCCCTAAACCTAGTTATAACCCCATTGCTTACCCTAAACCTAACCTAGACCTTAACATTAACATTAAACCTACCCCTAAACTTAACCCTAGGACTAATCCTAACACTAAACCTAGCCCTAACCCTAAACCTAACCTGAATCCTAGCTTTAAGAATAACTACAACTCTCACCCTAGCCCCAGCCCTAATTCTAACTCAATCACTTACCATAATCTTATTCCTAGCCATAGCCTGCATTAACCCTAGATCTAACCTTACATTTTGCCCTAACCGTAGATCTAAACCTAACTCTAAATCTAACCCGAATTCTAAAACTAAACCTAACCCTAACACTAGCCCTAACCTTAAAGCTAATCCTAAAACTAGCTCTAACCATAGGCTTAGATCTAAAACCAAACTGAGCCATAACAATAACCCTAAACTTTTACCTAAACCAAACCCTAACCTTATATCTAGCCCTAAGCCTAGCCCTAATTTGAGTTCTAAATTTAACCCTAAATCTATCCCAAAACCTGTCTCTGACATTAACACTAACCCTACCTCTAAACATCACCCTAAACCTAAACCTTAATCTAACACTAGATTTGGTCCTAACCCTAATTCTAAAACTAGTTCTAATCATAAACTTAGATCATACATTAGCCATAACCTTAAACCTAATGCTAACGCATCCCTAGCGCAAATCTGATACCTAACCCTAGCTTTCACCCTAACCCTAACCCTAACACTATCCCTGACCCTAAACCGAACCACAGATCTAACGCTAGCACTAACCTTATACTTTACCCTAGCCAAACCCCAACCCCAGTGCTAACCCTAGTCCTAAAATTAGTCTTAGTCTAACCCAAAACTTAACCCTATTACTAGTCCTAACCCTAGCCCTCATTCTTGTTATAACCCTAACACAAATTCTAACCATAACCCTGACCCTTATTCTGACCCTGAACCTAAACCAAACCCTAACACTAGCCCTACCCATAACCCTATATCTAAATGTAACCCTAATACTAGACCTAGATTAAACTTAATCATAAATCTAGCCATATCTTTAACCAAGATATAAACAAAAAATAGCCCTAGCTCAAATGATAATCGTTAACCTAAACCAAACACTAACCTTACCTCTAGACCTAACCAATCTTAATTCTGGCTCTAGCCCTAAACCTAACCTTAATCCAAACACAGACCCTGACATAACACTAAACCTAGCTATAAAACTGAGGCTAACCGAAACTTAAACCTAACACTAGAACTAGCCATAACTGTAAACATAACCCTTACATTACCATAGCACTAAAACTAGCTCTAAACCTAACACAAAACCTAGCCCTAATCCTAGGCCTAACTCTAGCCCAAAGCGTAACCCTAACCCTAACCTAACCTTATCCCTTACCATAAGCCTAACACTCATGCTAACCCTAAACCTCGTTTTAGACCTAACCCTAGATAAAACCCAAAACTGAACCCTAAACATAACCCTAGCCCTATCCCTAAACCAAATCCTAATCCTAGCCCTAATCATAATGTTAACACTAGCCCTAATACTATCTCTAAATTTATCCATACCCTAAACAGAACATTAACCCTAATGATAACACTAGCTCTAATCCTAATTTTAAACCTAATCCTTGACCTAACCCTAAACCCAAAACTCATTGTAGCCTTAACTCTAGATAAAACCCTAACGCTTATCAAATTCTAACCCTAGCCCAAATCTAACACTAACCCTAAACCTAAAACTACCCCTTACCCTAACCTGACATCTAACCCTATCCATTACCCTAACTCAAATGATAATCTTAGTCCTAATATTAACACAAACCCTAAACCTAAAACTACCTTTAAAACTAACACAACATCTAACCCTAACCATTAACCTAACTCTAAAGATAACCTTTGCCCTAACCCTAAAACTAACCCTAACCTTAACCATAAATCTAACCCTAGACATAATTCTAAACCTATTCCTCACCCTAGCACTATCCCTAGCTCAAAACCTAACCTGTACCCTAAACCAAAACCAAACCCTAATCCTATTCCTATCCCTAACCCTAACTCTAGCCCTAATCCTATCCAAAACCCTAGCCCTAAATCTATATCTAATGCTGTTCATTACCCTAACAATAACCCTAACCCAAATGCTAACTCTAGGCCTAACCCTAACCATATCACTAACCCTAACCCTACCAATTACCCTAATCTTATCCTGAATCTTAAATCTAACCCTATCCAATAAACCTAACCCTAATTCTAACCCTAACGCTAATTTGAGCCCTAACCCTAATAATTAAACTATCACAAACCCAAAACCTGACCCTTACCCTAAAAATGCACCTTACTCTTTACCTGGGCCTTCCCCTAAACCTAACATTAGACCTAGCCATGAACCAAACCCTATAACTATCCCTAGCCATAACCCTAAACCTGACATTATCCCAATCCCTAAAACTTTCCCTAACCCTAACACAAACCCTAGCCCTCATCCTAACCCAAAATCTAGCCTTAATTCTAACACAAACCTAACCCTAGACCTTAACTTAATTCTAATCATTGCCCTAGCCCTATACTTAGCTATAACCCCATCCCTTCCCCTAAACCTAACCCTAAACATAAACCTAATCTTAAACATAGCCCTAACACTAGGCCTAAACGTAACACCAATCCTAGACATATTCCTAGCCCTCATTTAGCCCTAAACTTAACACTAACCCTAGCCTTAAGAATAACTCTAACTACCGCCTTAGCTCTACTCCTATTTCTAACCCTATCACTTACTGTAACTCAAACACTAGACCTAACCTTAGCCCTAACCCTAGTCATAGCCCTAACCTTAGAATTAACCATAACTCTATATGTACCACTAAGCCTAAACTCACCCTATAACTACCAATATCACTAAGATTAATTGTAATGCTACCTTAACTTTATCCTTAGCCCTAAAACATAAGGAGCCATAACACTAACCCTAACCCTTAACCTTAACCAAAACCTAACCCTACATCTAGCCCTAAGCCTACCCTAATTTGAATCCTATCCCCAACCCTAAAACTAACCCTGACCCTGACTCGGAACCTAACACTAACCCTAGCTCAAAACATCACTGTGAACTTAAACATAACCATTAAACTAGGCTTAGCTCTAAACATAACCCTAAAATTACCCCTAATCATAGCTCTAGTTCTAACATTAGCTGTATCCTTAATACTAGCACTAATGTTACCCAAAATTTAGCCCTAATGTGAGCCCCAACCCTAGCTTTAACCCTAACTATAAACTGAAACCAAGTCCTAACCCTTACCCTAAAACTAACCCTAACTTTAATCCTTGCACTATCCCTAAACCTAACAATAACCCCAACACTAACACTAACCATAACCCTAGCACTAACTCTAGCTCTAACCTTATCCATTACCCTAACCCTAACCCTAATCTTAACCCTAATGCTAACCCTTGGCCTAACCCTAACACATTCGCTAACCCTGACCTATCCATTACCCTAAACATAACCCTAACCCTAAACCTAACCAAAACTAAACCTAGACATAACACTAACCCTAAAAGTAGCCCTAATTCTAACCCTAGTTCTCACATTAGTCATAGCCCTAAAGCTAACACAAAACCTAGCCTAGACCTAACCCAAGCTCTAACCCTAGCTTTAACCCTAATCCTAAATCTAACCCTAGCCATAACCTTAACCCTAACCCTAGTGTTAACACTAGTGCTAACCGTATCCCTTACCCTAAGCCAAACTACCACCCTATAGCTACCTTGTCCTAAATTTAATTCTTAGACGAACCAAAAACCTAACTCTATTACTAGTACTAACCCTAATCCTCAGTCTAGCTCTATCACTATCCCAAACCCTAACACTAACCCTGACCCTTAATCTGACCCTAAGACTAACCATAGGTCTAAACCTAGCTCTAACCCTAAACCGACCCCTAACATTGGCACTAAATCTAATCCTTACACTAACTCTAACTCTGGTCCAGCCCTATCCCTATTTCCAACCCTATCCCTTATTTATTTATTTATTTATTTAGTTTAAGAATTTTTTTTTTTTATTGGCTGTTCAAAACATTCATAGCTCATGAGATACCATCTTTCATACATTTGATTCAAGTGGGTTATGAACTCCCATTTTTACCCCAAATACAATTTGCAGAATCACATCGGTTACACATCCACATTTTTACATAATGCCATATTGGTGACTGATGTATTCTGCTACCTTTCCTATCCCCTACTATCCCCCCTCCCCTTCCCTCCCATCTTCCCTCTCTACCCCATCTGCTGTTATTCAATTCTCTCCCTTGTTTTTCCCCCTTTCCCCTCACCATCTCTTATATGTAATTTTGTGCAACAATGAGGGTCTCCTTCCATTTCCATACAGTTTCCCTTCTCTCTCCCTTTCCCTCCCACTCATCTCTGTTTAATGTTAGTCTTTTCCTCATGCTCATGAGGGCTGGGATTGTGGATCAGTGGCAGAGTGCTTGCCTCATACATGTGAGGCACTGGGTTCGATCCTCAGCACCACATAAAAATAAACAAAGATATTGTGTCCATGTATAACTAAAATAATATATATTTTAAAAAAAGAAGTGAGTTATGAAAAAAACATTGTGTGTGTGTGTGTGTGTGTGTTGTGTGCATATGGAGCACCCTATCCCTCATAATAACTCAAATCCTAGCCCTAACCCTAGCCCTACCCTTCACTGTAGCCCTAAACTTAGAAATAACCCTAACTCTAAATATAACCCTAAACCTAAGCCTAAACCACACACTAACACTAGCTGTAACCCTAACGCTAATTTGAAAACTAGCCCCAACTGAAGCCCTAGCTATCAAGCAAAACCCGTGCCATTTCACTGAACCTAACCCTTAACCTAAAGCAAATCCTAACACTACAGCTAGCCCTAAACGTAGCCCTAATTCGAATCCTAAACCTAACTCTACAACTAATACAAACACTGACTCTGACCTCAACACTAACACTAGCTCTACATATCACCCTATCCTTAAACTTATTCCTCACACTAGACCTCGCCCTAAACCTAACACAAAAACTAGCCCTAAACGTAATGCCAGTAATGAAATTAGCCATAGTCCTAAACCTAACACAAACCTACCCCTAAAATATTCAAGGTCTAACCCTAGTTTTAACCCTAATCCTAACCCTGGCGCTAACCCTAACCCTATCCCTAGTCCTAATCCTAGTTTTAACTCTATTTCTTACACTTAGTAAAACATCACCCTATTGCTACCCTAGTCCTGACCCTAATTCTATGCCTACCCCAAACCCTAACTCTTTTACTAGCCTAATCCTAAACCTCATTCCAGCTCTAAACTTAACCCAAACCCTAACTCTAACCCTGACCCTTATTCTGACCCTAACTCTAAACCTAGGTTCAAACCTGAACCTAACCCTTATCCGAAAACTAACACTAGCCCTACCATTAACCCTAAACCTAAACCTAACAATAACACTAGCACTAGACCTAAACCTAATCCTAAATATAGCCATAACCCTAGCATTAGCCCTAACAATAACCCTTTAGTTAAACCAAACACTAACTCTACCCCTAGACCTAACCCTAGTCCTCATTCTGGACCATGTCCTAAACCTAATCCTAACCTGAAACCTGACATTTACCCTAACAAAAACCCTAGCTCTAAACCTTATTCTATGCTAAAAACTATCCCTAACACTAGATGAACTCTAAACATAGCCATAACCATAACTCTAGCTCTTACATTACCCATATACCTAACTGTAGCCCTTAACCTCACACAAAACCCAGCCCGAATTACAGCCCTAAACCTAACCCAAAGCATAACTCTAAACTTAAACTTAGCCCTAACCTTAACCCTAAACCTCGTTCTAGCCCTAACCCTAGCTCAAACACTAAACCTTACCATAAAATAACCCTAGCCCCAATCCTAAACCTCACCCTAATTCTAGCTCTAATCCTAACTCTAACCATAGCCCAAACCCTAGCTCTAATTCTATCCATTATACTAACAATAACCCTAAAAGTAATGCTATCCTAGCCCTTAACCTAACTCTAAACCTACCCTAGCCCAGACTGTAAACCTATCACTTAACCTAGCCCTAAACCTAGCTCATTCCTTACCCTTACACTTAATCTAACCCTAACACTAGCCCAAGGTCAAACTCTTAACCTAATCCCAGCCCTAATCCTAACCTTAACCCAAGCCCTAACCCTAGCTTGAACCCTATCCATTACTCTAACCCTAAACTTAACCCTAATAATAATACTAGACCAAAAGCTAAACCTACCCTAACCCTAAACATAAACATAAACCTAACCGTAGAATACTGAATGTAACCTAACCCTAACCCTAAACCTAAGATAGCTCAAATTGCTAACCCTAATCCTAAACCTAAATATAACGCTAACCTAAACCTAAAACTATCTTTAACCTGACATCTAAACCTATTACCTAACCCTAATGATAACCCTAGCCCTAACCGTTACACTAACCATGACCATAATCCAAGGCCAAACCATAAATTAATCTTAGCCATAGCAAAATTCCTAGCTCAAACCCTAAACCATACCCTAAACTTAATCCTAAGTGTAACCCTCGCCCTAACCCTGACCCTAATGCTAACTCAAGCCCTAATCCTAACCATTATCCTAGCACTAACCCTAGGTCTAAACCTATAAATTACCCTAACGATAACTATAAACTTAATGCTAACCCTAGGCCTAACCCTAAACCTATCACAAACCCTAACCATATCCATTACCTTAAACCGAACCTAACCCTAAACCTAACACTATACATTACCCTAACCCTAATTCTAAACTTAATGCTAATTTGAGCCTTAACACTAAAACTTAACCCAAAACCAAAGCCTGACCCTGACCCTAATAATACCCCACATCTTAATTTTACCCTTTCCCTAAAAGTAACACTTTAATTTGACCTTGCCATAAACATAATCCTAAAAATACCAGTAACTATAAACCTAGACCTGACATTAGTCCTAGCCCTAATTGTTACCCTAAACCTAACACAAAACCTAGCCCTAATCCTAACCTTAAATCTAGCCTTAATCCTAAACCTAACCATAACCCTAGCCCTAACCCTAAAGCTAATCATAAAACTAGTGCTAACCCGAATCATAGCACTAAAACAAGACCGAGCAACAGGGCTAACACAAGCCTTATCTTAAACCAAAACTTAGCACTACACCTAGATCTAACCCTAGCCCTAATTCAAGTCCTAACTATAATCTTAAAATTAACCCTTTACCTGACTTATATCCTAACACTCATCTAGTTCAAAACACCACCCTAACCCTAAACCTACCGTAATCCTATCCCTAGACTTAACCCTAAACCTAGCCCTAACCCTAGCTCAAAACCTAACTTTTATGGTAAACATAAACCTAACCCTAACATGATATTACCCCTAGCACTAATCCTAGCCCTGAATGTAAAATGAACACTATCCCTCATCCTAGTCCTAAACCTAGCCTTAATCATAACCTTAACTCCAACTCTAGCTCTAACCTTAACTCTAAACCTCACCCTACGTCTAAACCTAGCTATAACACCATTCATTACCCTAAACTTAAACCTAACCCTATCCCTATTGCTAGGCCTTAACTAAACACTAACCCTAGCCCTAATCCTAGCCCTAATTTAACCCTATCAGAAACCCTAATTCTAATTTTAGCCCTATCAATAATTTTAACTCTCACACTAGCCCTAACCTTAATGCTAAAACTACCCCTAACTCTAGCCTTAGACCTAGAACTAAACAGAACGATATCCCTAACCCTAAACCTTAACCAAAACCAAATCATTACCCTAACCCTAGCCCTAATTTGAGTTTTAATCCAAACAATAAAATTAACCCTGACCCTGACTCTGACTATAACACTAACCCTAGCTGTAAACATAACCCTAATCCTAAACCTAAACCTAAGACTAGACATAGCCCTAACTCTAACCCCAAATTTAGCTCAAAACATAAACCTGGTCCTTACATTAGCCATAACCCTAACTCTAGCACTAAGTTAACACAAAACCTAGACATAATCTGAGCCATAACCCAAGTTTTAAACCTAATCCTAACCCTAACCCTAGCCCTAATCATAAACATAACCCTAGCCATAAACCTAGCTCTAACCCTATCCATTGCCATAAACAGGACCCTAACTCTAATGCTAAACCTAGTCTTAAACCTAACCCTATCCCTAATCCTAACCCATTCCATTACCCTAAGGGAAACCTAGACTCTAAACCTCACCCTATCATTAACATAACACTAACCCTAATGCTAATTTGAGCCCTAACATTAAAACTTAAACCATCCCAAACCCTAACCCAGAGCCTGACTGTAAAAATAGTTTTAGCTCTAAACCTGACCCTAACCCTAAAACTAACCCCCACACTACATGTAGCCATAAACCTAACACTAAAATTATCTTTAACCAAAACCCAAGACCTGATATTAGCCCTAGCCCTAATCCTAGCCCTAAATATAAAACAAACCCTAGCCCTCATCCTAACCCTAAACCTAGCCCTAATCATAACACTATCCTTAACCATAGCCCTAACCTAATTCTAACACTCACCCTCCCACTAAACCTAGTTAAAAGACCATCCCTTACCCTAATCTTAATCCTAACCCTAACTCTAACACTAGACCTACGCTGAACAGTAACCCTATCCCTAATCATAGCCCTAATTTAACCCTAACCCTAATTCTAACCCTAATCCTTAACCTAACACAAACCCTAATCCCATTACTAGTCCTAACACTAGCACTCATTCTAGCTCTAACCATAAGCCAAATCCTAACCCTAACCCTGACCCTTATTCTGACCCTAAAACTAATTGTAGATCTAAACCTGAACTTAAGCCTAAACTGAACCCTAATAGTAACCCGCCCAGTTAACTTATACCTAAACCTAACCCTAACACTAGCACTAGACCTAAACCTAATCATAAATCTAGCCATAACTCGAACACTAGACCTAATGAAAAACCTAGACATAGCCCTAACAATAACCTTAGCCTAAGCCAAACAGTAACTCTTCCCCTAGACCTAATTCTGGGTTTAATTCTAACCATAACACTAACCTGAACACTGACCCTGACACTAACAGTAACCCTAGCTCTAAACACCACCCCAACGCTAAACCTAACCCTAAAACTATACCTAGCCTTAACATTAACCCTAAAACTAGCCTGAATCATAACAAGTTCTTACATTAGCTGTAGCCCTAACCTATTGCAAAACCTAGCCCTAATCCAAGGTCTACCCTAGTTTTAACCCTAAAGCTAATCCAAATCCTAACCATAGCCCTAACCCTAAGCCTAAGCCTAAGACTAGACCTAATCTGTAGCATAATCCTAGCGCTAACCCTAGCTCTAACCTAACCATTACTCTAATGATAAACCTAACCCTTATGCTAACACTAGGCCAAAACCTAAAACTATACCTAAACTTAAAACTATAAATTACCCTACACTTAACCTGAACCCTAAACCTATCATTACACTATCCTTAACAATAATGCTAATTCGAGCCCAAAACCTAAACCTTAACCTAACAAAAACGCTAAACCTGACCCTAACTCTAATAATACCCTAGCTCTAAACTTTACACTAACCATAAACCTAACCCTTAAAACAGACCTAGTTATAAACCTAACCCTAAACTATCCCTAACTGTAACCCTAGATCTTACTTTTGCCCTAGCTCTAATCCTACTCCTACACCTAACACAAAACTTAGCCCATATCCTAGACATAAACTTTACCTTAATCATAAACCTAACACTTATCCTAATTATAACCCTCACGCTAGCCATAAAACTAGCTGTAATCCCAACCCTTACCCTAAACCTAACTGTAACCCTAAACCTAATATTAACCCTAGCCCTAACCCTAACACTAACCCTTGCCCTAAGACTAACTCTAACTCTCGCCCTAGCCCTATAGCGAGCTCTATACCAATCCCTTACCATCACCCTAAACTTAGCCCTAACCCTAGTCCTATCTTTCACCCTAGCTCAAACCCTGGATCTAAACCTAACTCTAAATCTAACCCTAAACCTAAGCCTAAACCTCACACTAACACTAGCCCTAACCCTAAAACTAATTCTAAAACTAGCCCTAACCGTACCACTAGCCCTAAAACAAAACTGAGTCACAGCCCTAATCCTAACCCTTAACCTAAACCAAACCCTAACCTTACAAGTAGTCCTACACTTATCTCTGATTCCAGTCTTAAATCTAACCTGAAAAGTAATAAGGACACTGACTCTGAACCTAACACTAAATCTAGCTCTAAATATTGTCATAACCATAAACCTAACCCTAACACTAGACCTATCCCTAATGCTAACCCTATAACTAGTGCTAACCATAACCCTACTTCATACATTACACGTATCCTTAACCCTAGCCATAACCCCACCCAAAACCTAGCCTTAATGTGAGTCCTAAATCTAGCATTAACCCTAAACTTAAACCTAACCCTAACCTAAAAAAAAAAAAAGCCCTAATCCTATACATATCCCTAGCCCTAATCTTAGGTCTAACCCTATCCATTACCCTAATCATAACCCTAACCCTTATGCTAAACATTAGGCCTAACCTTAATCCTATCCATTACACTAAACCACATCTAAACCCTAAACCTAACTCTGTCATTAACCCGCACCCTAAACCTAATGCTAATTCAAGCCCTAAACCTTACCTCTAACATAAACCAAACCCTAAATTTGAACCTGGTACTAATAATAACCCTAACTCTAATCCTAAGCCTTACCCTAAACCTAACCCTTACACTGGACCAAGCCATAAACCTAACACTAAATCTGTCCCTAAGTATAACCCTAGTCGTGACATTAGCCTTAGCCCTAATACTAGCCCTAACCCTAACACAAACACTAGCCTTCCTTCTAGCCCTAAGACTTCCTTAATCATAACCCTAAACCTAACCCTAACCCTAACCCTAATACTAACCCTCGCCCTACCCCAAAACTTAGCTATAACCCACTCCCTTATCCTACATATAACCCTATCTATAACCCTAACCTGAGGTCTCAAACTAATACTAAACCTAACCCTAATTTAACACTATCCCTAAACATAACCCTACCCTAGCCCTATGACTAACTCTAACTCTCAAACTAGCCTATCACTAGTTCTAACCCTATACCTTACCATAACCCAAACCCTAACCCTGAACCTAGTCCTAACCCTTGCCCTATCCTTAGTCCTAGCCCTAACCATATATCAAATCCTAACTCTAAATCTAACCATAAACTGAAGCCTAAGCCGAACTATTATAAATACATTTATATTTAGATTCCATATCTACAGATGTTGGCTTCAATTATTATTTAGAATATAGTCATTAGTTTCATAAACTGATGAGAACTGATGATCAGGGGTAATATGCTATGTTAAGGTGGAAAGGAGTGAGGGTATGAGAATAATCTATCTTAGTAAATTGGAGGAGAACTGTAATGAATAGAAAAGGGTAATTTATAGAAGAATGTATAAATTCAAATTTATTATCAGTATTCATAATATTACCCTATGTATAAATACTAAAATTTGTGAGGTTGAAAGTGGGATAGAGGGAGGAAGAAAAAAGAAAAAAAAAAAAAAACAAGAAAGAAAGAAAGGGAGAATGAAAATAATATAAAAGGGGGTGAGGTGGGCCTATGCAATTCCTCTATATTAAACAATTCTGGTGATTCAGTTCTTAAAGTCCAATTTCATCCAAAGTTCTTGGTTTCACATATGTTGAGATTGTGAGGGCCAGAGGGGGAAGGGTAGAGGAGAATAGATGAAAAGAGCGAGAATAGAAAAGTCTCTCAGAACTCTGTTTTCTTCCAGTAGGTTGAGTTGTCTATTCCTAGCTTGAGTCTCTGTGCTAAGGGTGGTGGAGATAGCCAATTTGAGAGTGCTTGAGCTTCTGCCTGGAGCCTCCCTACTCTTAATCTCTGAGTTGGAAACCAGGTACCTGTACATTTGCTGTTCTGCATTGATTGCTCCCCCCCCCCCAAAAAAAAAAAAAAAGCTTGTGAGAAAAATCTTGAGTTATCACAGCTGGAGTTAGGGGAGTTGGAAACCGGGTACCTGAGCAGTCACAGACTGAGCTGGTAGCCACCGTCACTGACAGATGGTGAGTAAGGTTTTCCAAGATGCATTCCATCTGTTACCTGTGTAGGGTGTTTGGTGAGTTAGGTGGTGCTTGGGTGACCTTTGGCCATGTCCAGAGCTTTGCCTGGTGATTCAAAAGCAAAGCCTCTGTCTTCTGTGCTACCTGTCCTCTGCACCGAGATCGCCTGCACAGTGGAGACTTCTGTCTGAGTCAAGAGCGAAACCACAGCCAAGACTTCCCTCTGCACCAAGAGCTCACATATGGCTGAGACTTCCGTCTGAGCTAAGAGCACATGTGCAGCTGAGACTTCCTTCTGTGCAGAGAGCTCATGTGTGGCCGAGACTTCCGACTTCCCACTGAACCGAGAGCAATCACATAGCCGAGCCTTCCATCTGCTCAGAGAGCTCCAGCATGGCCCTAGTTTTCTTCAAATTTCTATGATATTAGGCAAGGCAAGTGTGAGGGTTAGGGCTAGGACTAAGGTTAGGATTAGGCTTAGAGGTAGTTTTAGAGCTACATTTAGGGCTAGGTTTTGGGAGGAGGTTTATGGCTAGTGTTAGGAGTATGGGTAATGTAAGAACTAGGAATATGGTTATGGCTAGTTTTAAGGTTAGGTTTATGGATAGGTCTAGTGTTAGGGAAGGATTGTGTTAGTATAAGGTTTAGAGCTAGTGTTTGTGTTAGGGTAAGGGTCAGTATTCAGGTTAGCATTGGATTTACAGTTAGGAGCACAATTTTACTAGGGTTATTTCTAGGGGTATTGTTAGTCATTGCGATAGATTAATGGTTATTGTTAGTGCTGGAGCTAGGTTTTTGTTTAGGGCTATGGCTAGAGTTATGGCTATATTTAGGATTAAGTTTAGGTCTAGTCTTAATGTTACGGTTAGGTTTAGGTATACGTTTACCCATAGGGCTAGTGTTAGTGTTTGGTTTAGGGTTAGGGTCAGGCTTAGACCTAGGGTTAGTTTTAGGGTCAGAATAAGGTTCAGGGCTAGGCTTAGGGTTTGGGTTAGGGTTAGAGATAGAATGAGGCCTAGGGATAGGACTAGTAATAGAGTTAGGGTTTGGGGTAGGCTAAGGATTAGGGTTAGGTCTAGGGTAGGATTAGGGTGATGGTTTGCGTAGGGTACGGGATAAGGTTAGAGCTAGGGTTAGGGTTAGGGTTAGTGTTAGCGTTAGGGTTAAAGCTAGGGTTAGAGTTCAGATTAAGGCTAAGTTTGGTGTTAGGGTTAGGACTATTGCTAATGTAAGACCTGGCATTATGATTAGGGCTAGTTTTAGGATTAGGGTTAGGGCTAGGTTTACTGTTCAGGTTAGGTTTAGCGTTAAGTTGATGTTTAGATCTAAGGTTAGTTTTAGGATCAGAGTTAGGGTCATTATTAGTTGTACGGTTAGGTTTAGGACTTTAATTAGTGCTAGGGTAAGGGCTAGGCATAGTGTTAAGGTTTGGTTTAGGTTAAGGTTTAGGATTAGAGCTGTAGCTCAGTTTTGCTTGAATGCTATGGCTATGGTGAGGGATAGTTTTCAAATTAGCATTAGGATTAGGGCTAGTGTTAGGGTGAGGTTTAGGTTTTAGGTTAGGGTTAGACTTAGAGTGAGGGTTAGATATAGGTTTATGGCTAGGGCTAAGTTTGGGACTAGGGTTAGGGATAGGCTTTGGATCATGGTAAGGGGAAATTTTAGAACTAGGCCTAGGGCTAGGGCAAGATTTAGAATTAGTCTTAGGGTTAGGCGTATGATTAGATTTAGGTTTAGGGCTAAATTAGGTCTAGGATTAGAGCTAGGTTTAGTATTAGGGCTAGGCCTTGGTTTAGGGCTAGGTTTAGAATTAGGTTTAAGGTTCGTTATAATATTATACCTAGGTTAAGGTCTAGGGTGAAGGTTCACTTAAGGGTTAGACCTAGTGACAGGGTTAGGGTTCAGATTAAGGCCAGGTTTAGGGCCAGAATAAGGGCTTTAATTTTTTTAGCATAAGGGCTAACATAAGACCTAGGGCTAATGCTAGGTCTAGGGTTATGGTTAGGGATAGTTTCAGGGTTAGTTTTATGGCTATGTATAGTGTAAGGGTTAGGTTGAGTGTTAGGTTCACTTTTGGAGATAGGGGTATTATTAGGGTCAGGTTAATGGTTAGGGTTTGTTTAGATTAAGGTTTAGGGTTAGGGCTCAAATTAGGTTAGGATTATGTTTATGGCTATGATAATGGATATGGTTAGGTTTAGGGTTCAGTTTAGGTTTATGGTAATGAATAGGGTTAGGGTTATGGATAGAGTTATGGTTATCCTAGAATTGGTATTAGTATTAGGGTTAGGGTTAAGGTAATTGATAGGATTAGAGCTAGAGTTAGGGCTAGGGTTATGGTTAGGATTAAGGCTAGGGTTAGGATTAGGTTTAGAGCTAGGTTAGGGTTAAATTTAGTGTTAGGGTTAGGGTTACGGCTAGGTTTTAGATTAGGTTAGGGTTAGGGTAGGGCTATGGCTATTATAAGAACTAGGGTTACGATTAGGGCTAGTTTTATGGTTAGGGTTAGGGTTAGGTCTAGTGTTAGGGTTAGGTTATGATTAGAGTGATGATTTGAAATAGGATTAGTGTTAGGGTCAGAGTCAAGGTCAGTGTAAGTTTTAGGGTTAGGGATAAATAAGGCTAGAGTTATGGGTAGGTGTAGGGTTAGGTTTTGTGTAAGGGTTGCAGCAGTCCGGCTGCAGCAAAATAACCAGCTGGTGACGACCAACTTGTGTAGATTGATACAGCAGGAGTGGGAACCGTTTATTGTAGGACAGGGGGGTATATATACATTCCACACAGTTTATCTTAATTAACATAAACTAGATACAGCATTCAACCAATAAGGAATCTCCACACTTAATGGTTCGCTGGCGTTACTTCTCAAACCACTCCCTCTGGCAAAATGCCAGGTGCCATCTTGACTTTTTTACAGACCCTAACATTTCCCCCCTTTTGTTTAATTTAAATAACGACCATAGTGGTTTTTACACAAACACCATAAATAATCTGCTACAAGCAGAAGGGGAGCGTTTAATTTAAATTGGGTATACAGCTGTTGAGGATTGTTTTAATATGTGAACAAATAAGGAGGTTAACAGATCTGTTTGTTTACTTTCACCTTTCCTTTTCATTATATTTAATAATTCTCTTCAGGATAATATAAATTGTTCAGAAAATTGTTTTCTTAGTACCTGTTGGAATGTTACATATTTTTTTTTTTTGCATAATTGCCAGAATTCCTATCTTCATCCAAGTGCCGGTGAAGACAAAGATGAAACCAAACTACAGCTTCTTCCATAGCTATCACAGTACACTGTATTAAACTGATGCATCAATGAATAATAACTCAACAAGTAATGCTCAATCAAGGAGTCAATTTACTTTGGGAGGAAAGGGACATATTGATAGATTCCTCCACTTTGAACTGCTTGCAGAACTTGCCTGGACTCTGTATCCCTTGTATACATTGTGAACTTATCACTTGTATACATTGTGAACTATCTGTTGGTACAGCGAATTGTGGTAGTGCTGGCATATCTTTGCTGATGGTGTCACAGGTGGTACAATTTTTTCCAAAGGAGCCATCAGTTGGTTTGGTGTCTTGGCATTTCTGTATCCTCCTCCCTTCTGCTTGTGATGGTCTAAAATTTGGGGGCCAACAGAGGTGAGGCAAAGAACCTCACCCCCCCACTGACACCAAGGCCAAATTTGGGGGCCAACAGAGGTGAGGCAAAGAACCTCACCCCCCCACTGGTGCAAAGGCCAAATTTGGGGGCCAACAGAGGTGAGGGAAAGAACCTCACCCCCCCACTGGAGCATAGGCCTATCCACAAGTATGGCTGTATGCTGGACCGGTAGTCAGTGATGGGTATGATCCAATTGCAGTGGCACCAACCTGAGACAGGAGGCTGATGCCTAGAGGTCAGCTCATCCGATGACGGGTAAGAACCATATGTTGTATTGGACAACCTAACAGGCATGGTCCCTAGGCCACATTGCTTGTTGCTTAATTAAACAAAAGGGGGGAGATGCTGAGAGCCATAGCCAAGTAGGAATGATGCATGGCAGTTTTGGTTGAAAGGTGATGCCAGCAAGCCATTGAGATGATATGATTATGTTAAGATCTGCATTCATTTGGATATTAGACCCCTGATGTATGCCACCGCCTGCTACTTTGGAGCTCTAGCGGGACTGCTGGAGAGTTCCCATTGTTTGGAGAAGTGCAGTAGGAGGGATTTCCAGAAGAGGGATTTGCCTGTTGGAGTAGTGGTCCCCAGGAGGAGCCACGTGGCGTGGTTCAGCATTTTACCCCGAGAGCGTATGTGGAGTGTGCTGGTGGAGTTTAGATACAAAGTTTGTTCCTACTTGTGGCTCGTGATTTTGTTCCCAGCCAGACTGCGGCAAGGGTTAGGGCAAGAATTAGGGCTAGGTCTAATGTCAGGTCTGAGATTACAGTTAGGTTAGTGTTAGGGTTAGGGCTAGGGCTCAGTTTTGTTTTAGAGCTACAGCTAGATTTAGAACTAGTTTTAGGATTAGCAATAGTGTTAGGGCTAGTGGTAGGGTGAGGCTCAGTCTTAGGTTAGGGTTATATTTAGAGTTATGTTTAGATCTAGGGCTAGGACTTGGGCTAGGTTTAGGGTTTAGTTTAGGACTAGTGTTAGGGTTATGGTAACAGAGTTAGTACTAGAAATAGGTCTAGGGCAAGAGTTAGAGTTAGTCTTAGGGGTAGCGTTAGAGTTAGGGTTATGATTAGCATTAAATTAAGGCTAGGATTAGAGCTAGGGTTAGGGTTAGGTTTAGCGTTAGTGTTAGTGTTGGATTAGGGTTAGGGTTAGAGTTAGGGGAAGGGATATGGTTATACCTAGGTTCAGAACTAGGGCGCCGGTTGAAATTAGGGATTGGGCTAAGGTTAGGTTCAGGTTACGATTAAGGCTAGGTTTAGGACTCGGATTAGGGCTTGGGTTTGTGTTACGTTTAGGGCGATAATTAGGTCTACGGATGATGTCAGTTAGGGTTCTGCTTAGGGATAGTGTTAAGGTTAGGTTTATGGCTAGGTCCATTGTAAGGGTTAGGTTTCGGGAAAGGGTCTGGTTTAAAGCTAGGTGCATTGTTAGGGTACGTGTCTGGTTTAGGGTTTGGTTTAGGTTATGGTTTAGGTTTAGGGCTTGACTTAGCATTAGGGTTAGTGATTGGGTTAGAGTAATTAATAAGGTTAGGTTTAGTGTTCAGGTTAGTTTTAGGAAATGGATAGCTTTAGTGTTAGAGATAGGTTTAGAGTTAGGCCTAGGGTTAGCATTTGGATTAGGCTTATGCTTAGGGTAATAGATAGGTTTAGGGCTAGGGTTATGGTTAGGATTAAGGCTAGGGTTAGGGTTAGGGTTAAGCCTAGGGTTAGTGTTAATGCTAGGTTTAGGGTAAGTGTTAGGGTTCGAGCTATGTTTAGCGCTAGAGCAATGGTTAGGGTTAGTGTGACATCTAGTTTTAGGGTTAGGGTTAAGTTTAGAGCTAGGTTTAGCATTAGGGTTAGGGTTTTGTTTAGGGTAATGGATAGAGTTAGAACTAGGGTTTGGCCTTGGTTATGGTTAGTATTAGGACTAGGATTAGGATTGGGGTTAGGTCTAGATTAATATTTTGGCAAGAGTTAGTGTTTGAGCTAGGGTTAGGTTTAAGCCAATGGTTCACGTTAGGGTTAGGTCTAGGGTTAGGGTTAGGGTTACACTTAGAGCTAGGTTTTGTGAGAGGTTCGGGGCTAACATTAGGGATATATGTAATGTAAGACCTAGAGTTAGGTTTATGGCTAGATTTTGGGTTATTATAAAATTTAGAGCTTGGATTTGTGTTACACAAAGAGACAGTGTTTGGGTTAGGGTCATGGCCAGATTTAGGACTAGGTTTAGGTCTAGAGGTAGAAGTTGTGTTTGGGTTAGGTTAAGGGTTATTGTGAGGGCTAAGGCTAGGTTTTTCTTTAGGTCTAGAGCTAAATTTAAGGCTAAATTTTGAATTGGGTTTAGATCTAGGGATAATGGTAGGGTTAGGTTTACGTATAAGTTTACCAGTAGGGCTAGTGTTAGTGTTTGGTTTAGGGTTATGGTCAGGTTTATACCTCTGGTTTGTGTGATGGTCAGAATAATGGTCAGGGTTAGGTTTAGGGTTTTGGTAAGGTTTAGAACTAGAATTAGATCTAGGGTTAGGACTATTTATAGGGTTAATATTTGTTTAGCCTAAAAATTAGGAATAGGTCTAGGGTTACCATTAAGTTTAGGGTTTTGCTTAGGGTAATGGACAGGGTTAGACATAGGTTTTGGGCTAGGGTTACGGTTTTGGTTAGGGTTAAAGCTAGTTTTAGGGCTCAGATTAGGGCTAGTTTTTTGTGTGAGGTTTAAGACTAGGGTTAGGGCAATGACAAATATAAGAACTATGGTTACAATTAGGATTAGTTTTAGGGTTAGGTTAGGGGTAGGTCAGTGTTAGGGTTATGTTTAAAGTTAGATTGATATTTATAGCTAGAGATAGTGTTAGGATATGAGTCAGGTCAGGGTTAGTTTTATGGTTAGGGTTAGGACTCGAATTTAGGGCTAGGGTTAATGTTAGGGTTTGGTTTAAGTTTAGGGTGCTCTTTAGAGCTAGAATGAGTATTAGGATATGAGTCAGGTTCCGGGTTATATTTAAGGTTAGGATTAGGACTTGAATTATGACTAGGATTAGTACTAGGTGTAGTGCTAGTGTTTGGTTTAAGTTAAGCTTTAGTGTTAGGCCTGTTGCTCAGTTTTGTTTTAGTGCTATTGTTAAGGTTAGGGCTAGTTTTATGATTAGCTTTGGGGTCAGGGCTAGGATTACGGTTTGGGTTTTGATTAAGACTGGGTTTAACACTAGGATTAGGGATAGGTTTTGTGTTAGGTTTAGTGCAAGTATTAGGGTTATGGCTAATGTCAGGTCTAGGTTTACAGTTAGGGAGAGTCTTAGGGTTAGGTTTATGGCTAGGTCAACTTTAAGTGTTGCATTTAGAGAAAAGGTCAGGTTTAGAGCTAGGTGTATTATTAGGGTCATTGTCAGGCTTTGGGTTTGGATTAGGATAAGGTTTAGGTTTAGGGCTCAAATTAGCATTAATGTTAGATTTAGGGTTAGGGTAATGGATATGGTTAGGATTAGGATTCAGTTTAGGTTTAGAGTATGGTTTTGGTTTGTGATAGGTTTAGGGTTAGGCCTAAAGTTAGCATTAGCGTTATGGTATCATTAGGGTAATTTATAGGGTTAGACCTAGGGTTAGGGCTAGGGTTATGGTTAGGATTAGGGCTTGAGTTAGGGTTAGGGTCAGGGTTAGAGTGAGGGTTAGAGTTATTATTTGGTTTCAGAAATGGTTCAGGGTTAGATCTAGGGTTAGTGCTAGGGTAAGGTTATTGTTAGGGTTATGGTCATGGTTAGTGTTAGGGTTAGTGTTAGGGTTAGGGCTATGGTTATCATTAGGGTGTAGGTAATAGATTTCGATGTCAGGTTAGAGTTAAGGATAAGTTTAGGTTAGAACCCTAACCCTATTGCTAATTTGAGGCCTAACCTTGAACCTTATCCTAAACCAAACCCTAATCCGGTCTCTGACCTTAATAATACACTTAGCTCTAAACCTGACCTTTACTCTAAACCTAACTTTCCACTAGACCTAACAAAAAACCTAAAGTTAACACTATTCCTAAACATAACCTTAGACCTGACATTAGCCCTAGCCCTAATCATAGCTCTAACCCTAACATAAACCCCAGCCCTCATCCTAGCCCTAATCCTAGCCTTAATCCTAACCTGAACACTCACCCTTTTCCTATACCTAATTTTAACCCTCTCCCTAGCCCTGAACCTAGCCATAATCACCCTTTCCCTTAAAACTCACCATAACCCTAACACTAACATTAACCCTAATTCTAGCCCTAACCATGTGTCTAACCCTAAACTTAAACCTAGTGCTAATCTAGCCCTAATTTATCCTGAACCCTAAGCAAATAACTAACTCTAGCCCTAAGAATACCTCTCTCAACCTAGCCCTATTTTTATTTCTAAACCTGTCCATTACTGTAACCCTAATACTAGCCCTAACCTTAGCCCTAACCTTAAATCAAACCATAATTCTAATTCTAACCCTAACCTTAAGCCTAAACCTCACCATACCACTAGCTGAACACTATCACTAATCATAAAACTAACCCTAACCCTAACCCTAGCCTTAAAACAAAACCAAGCCATTACCCTAAACCTAAACCTAACCTAAATCAAACCCTAACCCTACAACTAGCCCTAATCCTAGCTCAAATTTATGTCCTAGAACTAAAACTAACCCTTACAATGACTCATATCCAAACACTAACCCTAGCTATATATATCCCCCTAACCATAAAGAAAATGCTAACACCATTCCTAGCCCAAAACCTAACCCTAAAACTAACCCTAATGATAACCCTAGTTCTTACATTAGCTAAATCTTAACCTAATAAACACTGTAACCCTGACCCTGAACCTAAAAGTACCCCTAGATCTAAAACTGACCCTTACCCTAAACTTAACACTTACAGTAGACTAAGACATAGACCTAATTACAAATCTACTCCTAAATGTAACACTAGACCTGACATTATCCCTAGCCCTAATTATAGACCTAACCTTACAACAAACCCTAGCACTCATCCTAGCCCTAAAACCTAACCTTAATCAAAACTGTAACCCTAAACCTTTTCCTAATCCTAATTATAACCCTCACTCTACCTCTAAACCTAGCTATAATACATCCCTTACCCTAAACCCTAAACCTAGTTCTAGTGCTAGGAGTAAGCCTAACATTAACCCTAGTTCTAAACCTTGCACTGATTTAGCTCTATCCCTAAAACTAACCATAACCCTAGCCCTAAGACTAACTCTAACTCTCGCCCTAGCCTTATCCCTAGTTCTATCCTTACCATTTACCATAACCCTAAACCTAGCCCTAACCCTTGCTCTATCATTAGACCTAGCCCTAACCCTAGATCTAACCCTAACTCCAAGTCTTAACATAACCCTCAGCCTAAGCCTAACAAAAACACTAGCGCTGACCCTAACACTAATCATATAACCTAGGACTAAAACAAAACTGAGCAATAGAGGCTGAGGATATGACTCAAGTGGTAGTGCATTCACCTGGCATGTGTGGGGTGCTGGGTTTGATCCTCAGCAACAATAAAAATATAATTATAAAAAAGATGTTTTTTCCACCAAAACTAAAAAAATAAAAATATTAAAAAATTCTCTCTCTCTCTCTTTCTAAAAAACAAACAAACAAAAACTGAGCAATATTCCTAACCTTAAACCTTAACATAATCCAAACCCTAACACTACACCTAGACCAAATCAAAGCCCTAATTCGTGTCCTTAAAATAACCTTAATCTAACCCTGACCCTGAATCATATCCTTACACTCACCCTAGGTCTAAACACCATCCTAAACTTAAACCGAACCCTAACAGTAACCCTAGCCTTAAATTAAGTCATAACCCTAACCTTAAAACTAACCTTGATGCTGACTCATACCCTAACAGTCACACTAGCTCTAAAGAACACCCTAAACTTAAACTGAACCCTAACAGTAATCCTAGCCTTTATTTGAGACCTAACCCTAACCCTAAAACTAACACTGTCTCTGAATCATATCCTAATACTAACCTAGCTATAAATATCACCCTAACATTAAACCTAACCCTAACACTAGACCTACACCTACCCCGAACCCTAACTGTAACCCTAGTTCTTATATTATCCATTGCCATAACATTAGCCCTAACCCTAACCCCAAAATTAGCCCTAATCTGAGCTCTAAACCTAGATTTAACCCTAACCCTAACCCTAACTCTAGCCCTAAATCTAGCTCTTAGCCTACCCCTTACCCAAAGTGAAACCCAAACCCTAATGGTAACTCTAGACGTATCCCTAATCCTTAAGCTAACCAAAACCCTAACTCTATTAATAGCCATAACCCTACTCTCACTCTATCTCTAACCCTACTCCAAACTCTAATGTAAACCCTGCCCATTTTTTTTCACCCTAACAGTAATCCTAAGTCTAAACCTGGCCCTAAACCTAGACCAAACCCCAACACTAACCCTAGACATAAACCAAATACTAAATCGAGCCTTAACTCTAGCCCTAGACCTAAACAAAAACCTATCCCTAGCCCTTAAAGTAACCCTTAACCTAACACAAACATTAACCCTACACCTAGACCTAAACATAGTTCTAATTCTGCCTGTAACCTAATTCTAACTCTAACCCAAACACTCACCCTGCCTTTAAGAGTAAACCTACCTCTAAACCTGACCCTAACAAAAATCTCAACCTACCACTAGACCTAGCCAAAATCCCAACCCTAAAACTAGCCCTAATCATAACCCTAGCTCTTACATTACACACAGCCCTAACCCTAGGCCTAAACTAACACAAAACCTAGAGCTAATCCTTGGCCTAAGCATAACCCTAACCCTAACCTAACACTTGATTAGGCCTAACCATAGCTCAAAGCTTAACTCTTATCCTTAACATAAAACTACACCTCTCCCTAAATATACCCCTAACACTAGCCCTAATCCTAAACTCAACTCTAGCCCTAAACCTAGCTCTAAACCTACCCATTACCCTAAAACTAACCCTAAATCTATTGATGACCCTAGGCCTAACCCTAACCCTAAACCTAACCAGAAAACTAACACTAGAGCTAACCCTAAACCTCACACTCACCATAGACCTAACTCTAGCTCAAACCCTAACCCTTACCATAAACCTAAACATAACCATAGCCCTAAACCTAAACCTAAACCTCAATCTAACACTAACCATAACCCTGTGCCTACATCTAACCATATCCATTACTCTAACCCTAACCCTAACCCTAACCATACTCTAATCTTATCCCTAGACCTAACTCTAAACCTAACCCTCGCCCTAGCCCTAAACCTAGGTCAAAACCTAACCCTTATGATAAACATAACCCTAACACTAACCCTAGTTCTAACCCTAACCCTAACCCTAACTCAAGATCTATTCCTAACCATAACCCTAGCCCTAAACTTAGCTCTAACCCTATCCATTTTCCTAACCATTACCCTTACCCTAATGCTAACCCTAGGCCTAACACAAACACTATCGCTAAACCTAACACTATCAATTACCGTAAACCTAACGTGAAACATAAATATAAACCTATCATTACCCTAACCCTGCCTAATGCTAATTGAATCCCTAACTTTAAGCCTGAACCTATTCCAATCCCTAACCTAGACCTTCACCTTAATAATACCCCTAGCCCTAAACCTGACCCTAACCCTAAACCTAAACCTTCACTAGACGTACCCATAATCCTAACCCTAAAACTATCTTTAAACATAATCCTAGACTTGAAATTAGCCATACTCCTAATCCTAGCCCTAACCCTAAAACAAACCCTAGCCCTGATCCTAGCCCTAAACGTAGCCTTAATCATAACCCTAATCCTAACCCTTATTCTAAACATCACCCTACCTCTAAAACTAGCATAACACCATCCCTTACCCTAAACTAAATCCTAAATCTAACCCTAATTCTATGCTTAAAATGAACATTAACCATAGACCTCATCAAAACCCTAATTAAGCCCTATCCCTAACCCTAACCCTAACCCTAACCCTAACTCTATTCATAAAACTAGCCCTAACCCTACCACTAGCAGTAAAACAAAAACGAGCAATAATCCCAACCCTAAACCTAACATAAACCAAACCCTAACACTACACTTAGACCTAACCATAGACTTAATTTGAGTCCTAAACATAATCTTAAAAGTATACCTGACACTGACTCATATGCTAAACTCACCCTAGCTTGAAACACCATCCTAAACTTAAACCTACACTTAAAAGTGACCCTAGTCCTTATTTGACTCCTAAACCTAACCCTGACCCTGACTCATATCCTAAAACTAACCCTACCTCTAAATATCACCCTAAACTTAAACTTAACCCTAATACTAAAACTATGCCTACCCCTACCCCTAAACCTAAAACTAACCCTAATTGTAACCCTAGTTCTTATATTAGCGATTGCCCTAACCCTAGTCCTAACTCTAACACAAAACTAGCCCTAATCCGAATCCTAAACCTAACTTTAACCCTAACTTTAGACCTAAACCTAGTTATAAACCTATCCCTTACCCTAAGGGAAACCTTAATACTAATGGTTAACCTAGACCTATCCCTAGTCCTTAGGCTAACCAAAATCCTAACCCTATTAATAGTCCTGACCCTAGCCCTCATTCTAGCTCTAATCCTACCCCAAACCCTTTCACTCACCCTGACCCTTATTCTGACCCTAACACAAACCCTAGGTCTAAAACTGACCCTAAACCAAGAGCAAAACTTAACACTGGCCATACCCCTAACTTATACCTAAACCTAACCCTAACCCTAGCCCTAAGACTAACTCTCTCACCCTATCCCTACTTCTAATCCTATCCATCACCTTAACCCTAACCCTAGCCCTAACCCTTGCCCTATCCTTAGTCCTAGCTCCTACCCTAGATCTAACTCTAACTTGAAATTTAACCCTAACCCTAAGCCTAAGCCAAACACTAAAACTAGCCCTAACCCTAACCCTAGCAGTAAAACAAACTGATCAATAGCCTTAACCATAAACCTTAACTTAAACCAAACCTTAACACTACACCTAGACCTAAACATAGTCTTAATTCAAGTCCTAACCCTAACTGTAAATCTAACCCTGAACCTGACTCATATCCTAACACTCACCCTAGCTCTAAACACCCTCCTAACCTTAAACTGAAACCTAAAATTAAACCTATTCCTAATTCAAGTCCTAACCCTAACCCTGACCCTGATTCATATCCTAACACTAACCCTAGGTCTCAATATCACCTTAACCTTAAACATAATCCTAACACTAGATCTACCCCTAACCCTAAACCTAAAACTAGCCCTCATTGTAACCCTAGTTCTTACACTAACCGTTGCCCTATCATTAGCCCAAACCCTAACCCAAAATCTAGCCCTAATCCAAGCCCTAAACCTAGATTTAACCCTAACCCTAATTCTAGCCCTAACCCTAGCTCTAAGTCTATCACTTACCCTATGAATAACCCTAACCTTATTGGTAGCCCTAGACCTATGCCTAATCCTTAGGCTAATCAAAATTCTAACCTTATTAGTAGTCTTGACCCTAGCCCTTATTCTAGCTCTAATCCTATCCCAAATTTGAACGCTAACCCAGACAATTATACTGAATCTAACACAAACCCTGGTTCTAAACCTGACCCTAACACTAGACTAAAACCTAACACTAGGCCTTGACTCAAACCTAATCCTAAATGTAGCCTTATATCTAGCTTTAGAACTAAACAAAAACCTAGTCCTAGGCCTAACAATAACCCTTATCCTAACGAAACACTACATTATCTCTAGATATAAACCTACTCCTATTCTGGCTGTAACCCTAACTTGAACTCTAACCCAAACAATGACTCTTCCTTTAACCGTAGACCTACTTCTAAACCTGACCTTAACTGAAAACCTAAACCTAACACTAGATCTTGGCATAACCCTAACCCTAAAACTATCCCTAATCATACTCCTAGCTCTTACAGTACCCACAGCTTTAACCCTAGGCCTAAACCTAACACAAAACCTAGAGCTAATCCTAGGCCTTAACCTAGCCCTAAGCATAACCCTAACCTAACCATAGCCCTAACCTTAGTCCTAACCATAGCTCAAAATCTAGCCCTTACTATAAAAATAAACCTAGAACTATCCCTGAATCTAACCCTAAATCTAGTCCTAATTCTAACTGTAACCCTAGCCCTAACCCTAGCTCTAAACCTACCCATTACCCTAACCCTAACCCTAAATGTAACCCTAGCCTCAACCCTAACCATAATCCTAAACCCTAAGCAGAAAACTAACCCTAGACCTAACCCTAAACTAATACTTGCTATAGCCCTAACCATTGATCAAACCCTAAGCCTTACCATAAACCTAAACATAACCATAGACCTAACTCTAACCCTAAACTTAAATCTAGCCCTGTCCCTAAAACTAAACCTACATCTAACCATATTTATTACACTAACCCTAACCCTAAACTTAATTATAACCATTCCCCTAACCCTAACTCTAATCCTAAACCTACCATAATCCTATCCCTAAACATAACCCTGAACCTAACACTTGCTCTAACACTAATCATAGCTCAGAACCTAACTCTTACACTAAACATAACACTAACTCTAACCGTAGTTCTAACCCATACCCTAACCCTAACTCAAGACCTAATCCTAACCATGAGTCTAGCTATGAAATTAACTCTAACTGTACCCATTACCCTAATCATAACTCATACCCTAATGCTAATTCTAGGCCTAACCCTATCTCAAGACCTAATCCTAACCAGAGCCCTAGCCCTAAAATTAACTCTAACTGTATCCATTACCCTAAACATAACCCTTTCCCTAATGCTAACCCTAGGCCTAACCCTAAGCCTATCACTAACCCTACCCTATCAATTACCCTAAACCTAACCTTCACTCTAAATCTAACCCTATCATTACCCTAACCGTAACCCTAGGGCTAATTTGAGCCCTAACCCTAAATCAAACCTAAAAGAAACCCTAACCATGACCATGACCCTGACCCTTATAATTCACCTAGCTCTAACCTGACCCTTACACTAAACTCAATCCTTACATTAGACCTAGCCAAAACCTAACCCTAAAACTATCTATAACAATAACACTAGACCTGACATTAGCTCTAGATATTATCCTAACTCTAACCTGAACACAAACCCTAGCCCATATTAGCACTAAGCATAGCCTTAATCATAACCCTAACCTTAAACCTAGGCCTAACTTAAAACCAATCCTATCCCTAATCTTAGACCTAACTCAACCCTATCCCTAACCCTAACCCCAACCCTAGCCCTAAAACTAAATCTAACTCTCTCCCTAGACCTAAAACTAGTTCTTATGCTATCCCTTACTGTAATTATAAACCTAGCTCTAATCCTAGGCCTAACCCTAGCCATTTCCTTAGCCCTAGCCCTAACCTTGAATCTAACCTTAACTCTAAATCTAACTGTAATGCAAAGCCTAAGCCTAAATCTAACACTAAGCCTAACCCTAAACCTAAACCTAATGCTACTTCTAAAACTAGCCCTAACTCTAGGCCAAGCCCTAATACAAACCGAGCCATATTCCTAACCCTAACCCATAACCAAAACCAAACCCTAACCCTAACCTAGCTCTAAATCTAGCCCTAATTCTACTTTTAAGCAGAACCCTAAAATTAGCCCTAACCCTGATTCTGATGCAAACACTAACCCTAGCTTTAAACGTCACCCTAAACATAACCCTAAACATAACCCTAACATAACACTAGACCTAGCCCTAACCCTAAACCTAACCCTAAAACTAGCCCTAATTGTAACCCTAGTACTTACATTAGCCATAACCCTAACCCTAGCCCTAACTTAACCCAAAACCTACACCTAGCCCTAAACCTAACTCTAAAAATAACTCTGACCCTGACCTGATCCTAACACTAATCCTAGCTCTAAACATCACCCTAACCTTAAATTAACCCTAACACAAGAACTTTCCTTAACCCTAACCCTAAAACTAGCCCTAATCTTAACCCCAGTTCATACATTAGTCATTGCCATAACACTAGCCCTAACCCTAACACAAATTCTACCCCTAATTCTAAACCTAACCCTAGATTAAACCCTAATCTTAACCCTAACTAGACATAATCCTAACCCTAAAACGAGCCCTATCCCTAGCTCTAACATTATCCCTTACCCTAAGACAAACTTTAAACCAAATGCTAACCCTAGTCCTAACCCTAATCCAAAGCCTAACTTAAACACTAACATTATCACTAGTCTTAACCCTAGCCCTCATTCTAGTTCTAACCCTAACCTTGACCCTTATTCTGATCCTAACAGTAACCCTAGGTCTAAACCTGACTCTAACCCTAAACCAAACCATAACAATAGCCCTACCAGTAAGCCTATTCCTATACTGGACCACAACACTAGATCTAGATCCAAAACTAATCCTAAATATAGCTATAATTCTAGCCCTAGACCTAAACAAAACCCTAGCTCTAGCCCTAACAATAACCCTTAACCTAAACTAAACACTTACCCTACCCCTAGACCTAACACTAGTCCTAATTTTGGCTCTAACCCTAACCCTTATCCTATCCGGAACACTGACCTTGTCCCTAACATTAACCTATCTCTAAACCTGACCCTAACCCAAAACCTAGTCCTAATATTAGACCTAGCCATAACCCTAACCCTAATACTAGCCCTAAACATAACCCTAGTGCTAAGAATATTTTAACCCTAATCTTAACCCTAACAGTAGCCCTAACCCTAACCATAATCCCAACCGGAGCCCTAAACCTAACACAAAACCTAGCCATAATCCTAGGCCTAAACTTAGCCCTAAGCATAACCATAACCCTAACCCTAGCCCTAACACTAACACTTGCCTTAGACCTAACCCTAGCTCAAAGCCAAACCCTTACCCTAAAAAAAACCCTAGCCCTAAACTAAACCATAACCCTAACACTAGCTCTTAATCTAACCTTAATCCTAGCTCAAAATTTAGTTCTAACCCTGTCAATTAACCTAACCCTAAACCTAACCCTAATTATAACCCTATCCCTAACACTAAATCTAACCCTAAACATAAATGTATCCCAAGACCTAACCATAAACCTAAACCTCACCATAGCCCTAGCCCTAGCAGAAACATTAAGCCTTACACTAAACCTAATCCTAAGACTAGCCCTAAATCATAAACTAACCCTAACCCTAACCCTAAATCTAACATTATCCATTACCCTAAAACTAACCCTAATTGTAATGAATACTCTAGCCATAACCCAAACCCTAAACCAAAACCTAACCATAAACATATTCCTAGACATGAATGTAAACCTAACCCTCGCCCTAGCCATTACCCTAGTTCAAACACTAACCCTTACCCTAACCTAACCATAACCCTAGCTCTAAACCTAACACTTACCGTAAACCAAACCCTAGCCCTATCCCTAAACCTAACTCTAATTTTAGACTTAATCCAAACCATAACCTAGCCCTAACCCTAGCTCTAAATCTATCCATTATATTAAACATAACCCTAACCTAATGCTAACCTTAATCCTATTGCTAAACCTGACCCATCCATGACCCTAAAGCTTAACTGAAACCTAACCCTAACCCTATCCATTACCCTAACCCTAAGCCTAAACCTAACACTAATTCAAGCCCTAAACCTAAACTTTGACCAAAACCAAATGCTAACACTGACCCTAACCCTAATAATACCCCTAACTATAAATCTGACCCTTACCCAAAACATAGCTCTGACACTAGACCTAGCAATAACCTAATCATAAAACTATCCTTAATCATAACTCTAGACTTGACATTAGCCCTAGCCTAGTTCTAGCCTTTAACCTAAAGAAACCATAGCCCTAAAACTCACCTTAATCCTAACCTAAACACCATTCCTAGCCCTAATCCTAATTCTAACCCTCACCCTAGCCCTAAAGCTAGCTATAACCCCACCCATTCCCCTAAACTTAATCCTAACTCCAATGCTAATCCTACACCTAGCCCTATCCTATTCCTATCCCTAACACTAACCTTAGTGCCCTCATCCTAGCACTATTTTAGCTTTAACACTAACACTAAGCCTAAGTGTAGTCCTAAATCTATATCTAACTCTTGTCCTAGCCATTTCCCTAGTTCTAACCTTTCCGTTACCGTAACACTCACCCTAACCCTAACCTTAACCCTAGATCTAACCCTAACTCTAAATATAACCCTAACCCTAAGCCTACACCTCACCCTAACACTAGTCCTAACCCTAACACTAATTCAAAATCTAGCCCTATCCCTAGCCGTAAAAGAAAACAGAGCCATAGGCCTAACCCTAACCCTAATGCATAGAAGTCAAGATGAGTGAAACCTGAAAAAAATAAACTGTTCCTGACAGCAAACCTTGAACTGAGAAGGCCCAACCTGGGAAACATGGTAATGCTAGGTAAAAGATGAATCCTGACTGGTATCAAAGAAATTTGAACAAAACTAACTCTAACCCGAACATTAGTTCTAACCCTAGCCCAAACCCTAATCTGAAAACTAAGCCTTTCCTGTTTATAGAGCTTGATCATAAAAGTCCCAAACTTGGGGTGCCTACTAGGGCAAGGTAACAGATGAATCCTGCCCAGTATCAAAAATTCTGACCAATATTTGGGGAAGGTGTTTCAGTACATGCCTATTTACCCTGTTTTCTCCTAATGTGCTCTTGGATAAATTGTTTTTTCATGCTTCAGCTTAAGATACTTTCACAAGAAAAAAAAAAAAACAGAGCATGCCAACAGCAAAGTGATTGAGTGTGTGAAGTTTGGCAGCTAGCACCAACCCTGTTTGATTGCCAGCTCCATTTCCATTCACACCTATAGGCCATAATGTAGTGAAAACTAAAAATTCAAACTTTCCTGACACTGAATCATTGAACCTTGATGGCCCAAACTTGGGGAGCCTACTAAGGTTGGTCAATGATGAATCCTGTACAGTATCAAAGTAAACTGACCAATAAAATTTCAAAGCTCTTTCAGTACATGTGCATTTTGCTTGCTCCTAAAGCACTCAGAGAAAAAGCTGCTTCTTTTTACTTCAGCTTAGGGATACTTCACAGGAAACAAACCAGAGAATATTCACTGAGAACTGATTAAGTGTGTGAAGTTTCAAGTAGCTAGCACAAACCCTGTTTGATTTCCAGCTTCATTTTCATTCACCCCTATAGGGCAAAAAGAAGAGAAACGAAAATTGAAACTGTTCCTGAGAAAAAACGCTTTTACGTAGGAGGCCCAAACATTTGGAGTATAGTCAAAATAGGAAAAAAGGTGAATCCTGCCCAGTATCATAGAAATTAAAAAAAAAAAAAAAAAAAAAAAAAACTAACTCTAACCTTAACACCTGGTCTAAACCTAGTCCTAACACTAATTCTAACCCTAAAACTAATCTTTAGAGAAAATTTGATCATAGAAGTTTCGAAATTGGGGAGTCTTTTGGGGCAAGCTTACAGGTGAATCATGGGCAGTTTCAAAGAAATCTGACAAAATAATTGGGTTAGCTATTTCTGTACATGCATATTTCCCTGTTTTCTCCTAAAGTGTTCTCAGATAAATTCGTATTGCATGCTTCAGCTTATTATTCATTTCACAAGGAATAAACCAGAGAGTGCCCACAGAGAACTGATTGTGTGAAGTTTTAAGCAGTTAGCACCAACCTTTTTTGATTTTCAACTCCATGTCCATTTACCCATGTAGATCAAAATGAAGTGAATCCATACAATACAAATTGTTCCTGTCAGCAAAGAATTGAACTGAGAAGGCCGAAATCTGGGGAACAGATTAAGGTGGCTAGGTAAAAATGTATCTTGCCCAGTATCAAAGAAATTTGAACAAGACAAACTCTAACCCTAACACTAGACCTAACTGTAACCTAACCTGTTTAGAGTACCTTTGATCATAGAAGTCTCAAAGATAAGGAGCCTAGTGGGGCAAGCTAACAGATGAACCCTGCCCAGTATGAAAGAAATCTGACCAAATGATTGGGGGAAGTAGTTCAGTATATGCATGTTTTCCTGTCATCTCCTAAAATGCCCTCGCATAGTGTTATTTTTGCATGCCTCACCTTTGGGATACTTTCACAAGGATAAAACCAGAGTGTCCTCACAGAGAACTGATTGAGAGTGTGAAGTTTCAAGCAGCTAGCCAAAACCTTGTTTGATTTACAGCTCCATTTCCACTTACCCATATAGGTCAAAATGAAGTGAAATCTTAAAAAAAAAAAAAAAAAAAAAAAAAAAAAAAAAAAAAAAAAAAAAAAAAAAACTTAAATACTGACAGCAAACCAGTGAACCTAGTAGGCCCAAACCAGGATAAGATAGTAAGACTAGGTAAAAGATAAATCCTGCCTAGTATCAAAGAAATTTGAACAAAAGTACTGTAAACCTAACACTAGATCTATCCTTAATCCTAACCCTACAGCTCACCCTAGCCTGTTTAGAGAACCTTTGATCATAGAAGTCCCAAACTAATGGAGCCTAGTGGGGCAAGCTAACTGATGAATCCTTCACAATATAAAAGAAATCTGAACAAATAATTGGGGAAATGTTTCAGTATATGCATATTTCCTTTATTTCTCCAAAAGTGCTCTGAAATAAAGTTGCTTTGCATGTTTCACCTGAGAGCAACAAGGAACAAACCAGAGAGTGCCCACAGAGAATTGATTGTGTGCAGTTTCAAGCAGCTAGCACCAACCCTGTTTGATTTCATGCTCCATTGCTCTTCAACAAAATAGTTCAAAATTAAGTGAAACCTTAAACTACAAACTGTTCCTGACAGCAAACCATTGAACCAAGAAGGCCCAAACCAGAGAACATTGTGAGGCTAGGGAAAATATGAATCCTGCCCAGTATCAAAGATACATGACTCTAAACCTAACACTAGGTTTAAACCTACCCCTTACTCTAAACCTAAAACAAACCCTAATCTGTTTAGAGAACGTTTTATCATAGAAGTCCCAAATTAAGTGCGCCTAGTGGGGAAAGCTAACAGATTAATCTTGTGCAGTATCAAAGAAATCTGACCAAATAATTTGGGGAGGTAGTTCAGTACATGTATATTTCCCTGTTGTCTCAAACAGTACTTTTGGATAAATATGTTTCTGAATGCTTCAGCTTTGGAATAGAATTACTAATTTTAGGGTTAGAGTTAGGGTTAGGGCTAGGATTATCATTAGGGTTAGGGTTAGTTTTAGTGTAATGGATATGGTTAGATTTAGGTTTAGGGTTAGGGTTAGGGTTAGATTTAAGTGTAGGGTTAAGGTTAGGGCTATGGTTATGTTTAGGTTTATGGTAAGGGTTAGGTTTTGAGCTAGGGTTAGTGTTATAGCGAGTGTTAGGTTTAGGGTTAGGTCTAGGTTTAGTTTTCTGGTTAGGGTTAGGGTTATGGTTAGGGTTAAGGCCAGGGTTACCAATAGGTTTAGGGTTAGGTTTAGTGTATTTTGAAGATTTAGAGTCAGGGTTAGGGCTAGGGTTAAGGTTAGGATTAGGGCTAGGATTAGGGTTAGATTTATGGATATTTCTAGGTTTATATTTATGGTAAGTGTTAGGCTTTGAGCTAGGATTGGGACTAAGCCTAGGGTTAAGTTAGGACTAGGGCTAGGGTTAGGGTTAGGGTTATGCTTAGGGCTAGGTTAAGGCCTAGGATTAGCTCTAGGTTTTGTGTTGGGTTTAGGCCTAGGGTTAGGGCTGTGGGTAATGTAAGAACTAGGGATATGAGTAGGGCTAGTTTTAGGGTTAAAGTTATGGCTAGGTCTAATGTTAGGTTTATATTTTCGGTTAGGGTCAGGATTAGAGGTAGGGTTAATGATAAAGGCTGGTCAGTGTTCAGGTTAGAGTTAGAGTTAGAGTTAGGGTTATAGCCAGAATTAGGACTAGGTTTAGGTCTAGGGGTAGGGGTAGTGTTTGGGTTAGGGTAAGGATTATTGTTAGGGCTAGGACTAGATTTTTGTTTAGGTCTAGGGCTAAGGCTAGATTTAGAATTAGATTTAGGTCTAAGGCTAGTGGTAGAGTTAGGTTTAGGAATAAGTTTATCGGTAGTGCCAGTGTTAGAGTTTGGTCTAAGGTTAGGGTCAGGTTTAGACCTAAGTTTAATGTTAGGATCAGAATAATGGTCAGGGTTAGCATTAGAGTTTGGGATAGGATTAGAGCTAAAATGAGGGCTAGATTTAGAACTACTAATGGGCTTAGTATTTTGGTTAGCCTAAGGATTAGGGATAGGTCTAGGGTTACCATGAGGGTTAGGGTTTTATTTTGGGTAAGGAATAAGGTTAGAGCTAGGGTTAGGGTTAGAGTTAGCGTTTTGTTGTAGGGTTAGGGCTAGGGTTGGGGCATTGGCTAATGTTAGAACTAGGGTTACAATTAGAGTTAGTTTTAGGGTTAGGGTTAGGGGTAGGTCTAGTGTTAGGGTTAGGTTTAAGGTTAGGGTGATATTTAGAGCTAGGTTTAGTGTTAGGATATGAGTCATGATCAGGGTTAGGGTTAGGACTCGAAATAGCGATAGAGTTACTGTTAGGCTTTTGTTTAAGGTTAGGATGGGGTCTAGAGCTAGGTAAGCATTAGGATACGAGTCTGTGTCAGGGTTACTTTTAAGGTTAGGGTTAGGAGTCGAATTTAGGGCTAGGGTTAGGTCTAGATGTAGTGTTACTGTGTCTTAAGTTAATGTTTAGGGTTAGGGCTATTGCTTGGTTTTGTATTACTGCTAGGGTTAGGGTTAGTGCTAATTTTATGATTAGTGTTAGGGTTAGGGCTAGTGTTAGTGTTAGCCTTAAGCTTAGGTTCAGGGTTAGATTTAGATTTAGGGTTATATCTAGGTTTAGGTTTAGGACTGAGGATAGGGCAAGGGTTAGGGCTATGGTCAAATTATAGTATGTAATAGGATTAGAACTAGGGATAGAGCTGGTGTGAGTTAGAGTTAGTCTTAGGGCTTGGGTTAGGGAAATGGATAAATTAGGGCTAGGATTAGGTCTATGGTTACTGTTCAGCTTAAATATAGAGTAGGGTCTGAGTTAGTATTACGTTTAAGTAAAGAGAGAATGCTATAGCTAGGTTTAGAGGTAGGGTGATATTAAAAATTGGGTTGGAGCTTGGGTTACGGTTATGGTTATGATTAAGGCTAGGTTTAGTGCTGGGATGAGGGCTAATGTTTGTTTTAGGGTTAGGGCTAAGTTTTGGGGTATGGCTAATTTCAGGTCTCAAATTAGGTTTAAAGATAATTTTATGTTTAGGATTATGGCTACATCTAGTGTAAGGGTTAGATTTAGGGGTAGGGTCAGGATTAGGGCTAGGGGTATTTTTATGGACAAGGTCTGGGTTAAGGTTTGGAATAGGTTAAGGTCTAAAGTTAGGGATTGAATTAGCGTTAGGGTTAGGGTTAGAGTAATGATAGGGTTAGTATTTGGGCCCAGGTTAGGTTTAGGGTTATGGATAAAAATAAGATTAGAGATAGCTTTAGGTTCAGACCTAGGGTTAGCATTAGGGTTAGGGTTATGTTTATGGTAATGGATAGGGTTAAACTAGGGTTGGGGCTAGGGTTATGGTTATGATTAGGGCTAGGGTTATGATTGGGGCTTGGTTTAGGTTTAAAGCTCAGGATAGGGCTCAGATTATGGCTAGGATTCAGGTTAATTTAGTGCTATGGTTAAGGTTATGGCTAATGTAAGTACTAGAGTTACATTTGGGGCTGATTTTATGATTAAGGTTAGGGCTAGGTTGAGTGTTAGGGTTAGGTTTAAGGTCAGGGTGATGTTTAGAGCTGGGGTTAATATTAGTGTCAGAGTCAGGGTCAGAGTTAGTTTTAGGGTTCGGCTTAAAACTCTAATTAGGTCTAGGGTTAGGGGTAGGTGTATGGTTAGGGTTTCATTTAGTTTAAGGATTAGTGTTAGAGGTATGGCTCACTTTTGTTTTAGGCTATGGCCAGGGTTAGGGCTAGTTTTAAGATTAGTTTTAGGCTTAGGGCTAGTGTATGGGTTAGGCTTAGGCTTCAGATTAGGGTTAGATTTAGAGATAGGTGTTGATCTATGGTTAGTACTAGGGCTAAGGATAGGGCAAGGGTTAGGATAATGGTTAGGGCTAGGGTTATGTTTATGGTAAGGAATAGGGTTAGAACTAGTGATAGGGATAGTGTGAGAGAGTTCGTCTTATGGCTAGGTTTAGGGTTATAGTTAGGGATAGGGCTAAATTAGGGCTAGGGTTAGTGTTAGGTTTAGGCCTAGGTTTAGGTTTAGAGTTAAGGTTACATTTAGTTTAAAGGAATGGGTTATAGCAAGATTGAGGGCTTGGTGAGGGTTAGTATTAGGGTTAGGGCCAGGGTTAGGGTTAAGGTTATGATAAAGGCTAGGGTTTAGGGCTAGGTTGAGGGCTAGTGTTTGTATAAGGTTAAGGGCTAGTATTAGGTCTAGGTCTAATGTCAGGTCTAGGGTTACAATTAGGGATACATTTAGTGTTAGTTTTATGTCTTGGTCCAGTGTAAGGGTTAGGTTTAGTGTAATGGTCAGTCTTAAAGCTAAGGATATTATTAGGGTCAGAATCAAGGTTAGGGTTTGGGTTAGGTTAGGGTTTAAGTTTAGGGATCAAATCAGCATTAGATTTAGGGTTAGGGTAATGGCAGGGTTAGGTTTAAGGTTTGGTTGTGGTTTAGTGTAATGGGTTAGGTTAGGGTTAGGCCTATGTTTAGCACAAGGGTTAGGGTTATCATTAGGGTATTGGATAGAGTTAGACCTAAGTTTAGGGCTAGGGTTATGTATAGAATTAGGGATTTTGTTTGGGTTAGTGTTAGGTTTAAGTTAAGGGTTAAAGCTAGGATAAGGACTCTGAATAAGGCTAGGTTTGGGGTTAGGTTAGGGCTAGGGTTAGGACCATGGCTAATGCACAAAGTAAGGTTATGACTAGCACTAGTTATGAAGTTAGGGTTAAGGCTAGGTATAGTGTTAGGGTTAGATTTAAGGTTACAATGATTTTTAGAGCTAGGTTTAGTGTTAGGCTCAGAGTCAGGGTCAGGGTTAGTTTTCAGTATAGGACTAGAATTAGGGATAGGGTTCTGGATAGGGTTAGGGCTAGGTATAAGGTTAGGGTTTGGTTTAGGTTAAGGGTTAAGTTTAGGGCTATAACTCGGTTTTGTTTTAGGGCTAGGGCTAGGGTTAGGGCTAAGATTAGGTCTAGTTTTAAGGTAATGGTAAGGAAAAAGTTTAGTACTACCCTATAGGTCTAAGGTAAGAGTTATAGTTAGTCTTAGGGCTAGGGTTATGTTTAGTGTTAGGGATATGGCTAAGTTAAGTCTGGGATTAGGGCAAGTGTTAATGTTAGAGTTAGGCCTAGGGTTAGGGTTAGGTTTAGTATTAGTGTTTGGATTAGAGTTAGCTTTAGGGTAAGGGATGTGTTTATACCTAGTTTTAGGGATAGGGTGAGGGTTAGAATTAGGGTTAGGGTTAGGGTTATGATGAAGGCAAGGATTATGTCTAGGATGTGGGTTAAGGTTTGTGTTAGGGTTAGGACTAGGATTAGAGCTAGGGCTAATGTCAGGTTTAGGGTTAGAGTTAGGGATAGCATTAGGTTTAGGTTTATATCTAGGTCTATTGTAAGGGTTATGTTTATGGTTAGGGTCAGGTTTAGAGCTAGGGGTATTATTAGGGTCAGGGTTAGTGTTAAGGTTATGTTATGGTTTATGTTTAGGGCTTGAATTAACATTAGGTTTAGAGATAGCTTAACAATAGTTTTAGGTTTAGGGTTCAAGTTAGCTGTAGGGTAATGGATAGCGTTAGGGATGGGCATAGGATTAGGGTTTGGCCTAGGGTGAGCATAAGGGTTAGGGTTATCCTTGGGGTAGTGAAAAAGGTTAGAGCTAAGGTTAGGGCTAGTGTTATGCTTAGGATTGGATCTAAAGTTAGGCTTAGGCTTAGGGTTAGGGCTATGCTTAGGGTTAGGGTTAGCTTTAGAGTTAAAAATATGGCAGGGATTGGATTAGAGCTAGGTTTTTCAATAGGTTAGGGCTATGGCTAAATTAAGAACTTGTTATAGTTAGGGCTACTTTTAGGGTTAATGTTAGTGCTAGGTATAGTTTCAGGGTTAGGGTGATGTTTAGAGCTAGGGATAATGTCAGGGTCAGTGTTCAGATTAGGATTATGGTTAGAATTAAAGCCAGAATTAGGACTAGGATTAGGTCTAGGGGAAGAGTTAGTGTTTGGCTTAGGCTAAGGGTTATTATTAGGGCAAGGTCTAGGTTTTTCTTTAGGTCTAGGGCTAGAGTTATGGCTAGATTTAGGATTAGGTTTAGGTCTAGGGCTAGTGTTAGATTTTGGTTTAGGGTTAGGTTCAGGTTTAGACCTACAATTATTGTTAGGGTCAGAATAAGGTTCAGGGTTAGGGTTAGTGTTTGGGTTATGGTTAGAACTAGAATGAGGGCTAGAGTTAGAACTAGTAATAGGATTAAAGTTTGGGTTAGGTTAAGGATTAGGGTTAGAATTACGATTAGAATTAGTGTTAGGGTTTGGCTTAGGGTAAGGGATAGAGTTAGAGCTAGGGTTAGGGCTATGGTTAGGGTGAAAGCTAGGTTTAGAGCTAAGATTAGGGCTAATTTTTGTGTTAGGATTAGGGCTTGGGTTAGAGTAACAGCTAATGTAAGAACTAGGGTTAAAATTAGGGTTAATTTTAGGGTTATGGTTAGGAGTTAGACCTCTAGTGTTAGGATTAGGTTTAAGGCTAGGGTGATATTTAGAATTAGTGTTAGTGTTAGGTTAGTAGTCAGGGTTAGGGTTAGTTTTTAGGTTAAGGTTAGGACTCAAATTATGGCTAGGGTTACTGTAAGTGTTTGGTTTAAGGTTAGGATGGTGTTTAGAGCTAGGGTGAGTGTTAGGATATGAGTCAGAGTCAGGGTTAGTATTCAGGTTAAGGTTGGACTCGAATTAGGGCTAAGGTTAGGTCTAGGTGTAGTATTAGAATTTGGTTTAAGTTAAGGTTTAGTATTAGGGCTATTGCTTGGTTTTGATTTACTGCTAGGGTCAGGGTTAGGGCTAGTTTGGCGAGTAGCATTAGTGTTAATGCTAGTGTTTATGTTAAGTTTAGGCTTAGGGTTAGTGTTAGATTTAGAGTTAGGGATAGATCTAGGGTTACAGCTAGGAATAAGGACAGCACAAGTTTTATGGCTAGGGTTAGCGCTAGGGTTAGAGTTACAGTAATGAATAGGGTTAGAACTAGGGATAGGGCTAGTGTGAAAGTTAAAGTTAGTCTTAGGGCTAGGGTTAGGGTTAGGGATAGGGTTAAATTAGGGGTAGAATTAGGGCTAGGGTTATTGTTCAGCCTAGGCCTAGCATTAGGTTTAGGGTTAGGGTTAAGTTTACGGTAAGGATTGGCATTATAGCTAGGTTTAGAGGTTGGGTGAGGGTTAGAATTAGGGTTAGGCCTATGGTTAGGGTTAGGGTTATGATTAAGGCTGGTTTTAGGTTTAGGATGAGGGCTAGGATTTGTTTTAGGGTAGGGCTAGTATTAGGGCTAGGACGAATATCAGGTCTAGAGTTATGGTTAAAGATAGAATTATGGTTATGTTTATGGATACAGGTAGTGTAAGGGTTATGTTTAATTTTAGGTCAGGTTTAGAGCTAGGGGTATTATTGGGGTCAGGGCCTTGGTTAGGGTTTGGGATAGGCTATGGTTTAAATTTAGGGCTTGAATTAGCATTATGTTAGGGTTAGGGTAATGATAGGTGAGGTTTAGGGTTTAGGTTTGGTTGAGGGTAGTGGATAGGGTTAGGATTAGGGATAGGGTTAGGTTTAGGCCTAAGGTTAGCATTAGTGTTAGGGTTATAGTTATGGCGATAGATAGGGTTAGAGCTAGGGTTAGGGCTAGGGTTATGGTTCTGATTAGGACTAGGGTTAGGGTTAGTGTTAGGGTTAAGGCTTGGTTTAGGTCTTGAATTAGGGCTAGGTTTTGTGTTAAGTTAGTGCTGGGGTTAGGGTTACAGCTACTGTAAGAACCAGGGTTACATTTAAAGCTAAATTTAGGTTTAAGGTTGGGGCTAGGTCTAGTGTTAGGTTTAGGGTTAGGCAAGGGTGATCTTTAGAAGTAGTTGTTAGTGTTATGGTAGGATTCAGTGTCAGGGTTAGTTTTGGGTTTAGCTTAAAACTCGAATTAGGGCTAAGTTTAGGGTTAGGCTTAGGGTTTGGTTTAAGTTAAGGGTTAGGTTTAGTGCTATATCTGGGATTTGTTTTAGGGCTAGGGCTAAGATTAGGGCTAGTTTTAGGATTAGCATTAAGGTTAGGCTAGTTTTAGGTTTAGGTTTAGGCTTAGGGTTAAAGTTAGATTTAGAGTTAGAGTTAGATCTAGGTTAGGGCTAGGGCTAAGGATAGGGCTAGGGTTAGGGCTAGGACTATTGTTCCAGTAAGTTATAGGTTTAGAACTAGGGATGGGGCAAGAGTGAGAGAGTTAATCTTAGGGCTAGGGTTAGGGCTAAGGGTAGGGATAGGCGTAAATTAGGGGTAAGCTTAGGGCTAGGGTTAGGGCTAAGATTAGGGCTAGGATTAGTGTTAGGGTTAGGCCTAAGATTAGGGTTCGGATTAGGATTAAGGCTAGGTTTAGGGCTAGGATAAGCCCTGGGGTTTGTGTTAGGGTTAGAGCTAGGATTAGGGCTAGTGCTAATGTCAGGTCTAAGGTTGCAGTTGCGGATAGATTTAGAATGTTTTATGGATAGGTCTAGTGTAATGGTTAGGTTTAGGGTTATAGTTTGTTTGAGGTTAGGGTTTAGGTTTAGGGCTCTAATTAGCTTTATGGTCAGGGTTAGGGTGATGATAGGTTTTTGTTAAGGGTTCAGTTTAGGTTTAGAGTAATTGATAAGGATAGGGTTAGCAATAGGTCTAGAGTTAGCATTAGGGTCAGGGTTATGGTTAGGATAATGGATATGGTTAGAGCTAAGCTTAGGGCTGGGTTTATGGTTAGAAATAAGTCTTGAGTTAGGGTTAGGGTTAGGGTTAGATCCAGGGTTAGGGTTAGGTTTATGTTTAGTGAAAGAGTTGGGTTTTGAGCTTGGTTTAGGGCTAGGGCGAGGGTTAGGTTTAGGGTTAGGTCTTGGATAAGATTACAGTATGGTTAGGGTTAGGATTAGGATTAGGGCTATGGTCATCTTTAGGGGTAGTGTTAGGGTTAGGGTAATGGATACGATTAGATGTAGGTTTAGGTTAATGGTTAGAGTTAGATTGAGGTTTAGGCTTATGTTTAGGGCTATGGTTATGGTTAGGTTTATGATAAGCGATAGGGTTTGAGCTAGGGTTAGGTCTATGGTGAGGGTGAGGTTTAGGCTTAGGTCTAGGATTAGTTTTTTGGTTAGGTTTAGATTTAGGGTTAGGCCTAGGGTTATCAATAGAGGTAGGGTTATGTTTAGGGTAATGGGTATCTTTAGAGCTGGGTTTAGTGCTAGAGTTAAGGTAAGGATTAGGGCTAGGTTTAGTGTTAGATTTAGGGATAGGTGTAGGTTTATGTTTAGGGTAAGGGTTAGGTTTTGAGCCAGGGTTAAAACTAAGGCGAGGATTAGGGTAGGGTTTTGGCTACGGTTTGTGTTAGGTTTATGCCTAAGGCTAGGTTAAGGCCTAGGATAAGATATAGGTTTTGTGTTAGGTTTAGGCCTAGGGTTAAGGCTATGGGTAATATAAGAGCTAGGGTTATGATTAGGGCTAGTATTAGGGTTAGAGTTATGGCTAGGTCTAGTGTTAGGTTTAGATGATTGTTAGGCTCAGTTTTAGAGATAGGTTTACTGTTAAAGGCATGGTCAGTGTTCAGGTTAGAGTTAGGGTTAGGGTGAAAGCCAGAATTAGGACAAGGTTAGGTTTAGGGGTAGGGTTAGTGTTTGTTTTAGGTTAAGGGTTATTGTTAGGGCTAGGACTAAGTTTTGTTTAGGTCTAGGGCTAGAGTTATTGCTAGATTTAGGATATGGTTTAGGTTTAGGGCTAGTGTTAGGGTAAAGTTTAGGTATAAGGTTACTTACTATAAGGCTTGTTTCAGGGTTCAGTTTAGGGTTAGGTTCAGGTTTAGACCTATAATTAGTGTTAGTGTCAGAATAAGGGTGAAGGATAGGGTTAGGTTTAGGGTTAGGTCTAGATTTATATTTGGGCAAAGGTTAGGGTTTTAGCTAGGATTAGGGTCAAGGCAAGGGTTAGGGTTAGGGCTAGGTCTAGGGTTATGGTTCAGGTTATGCTTAGAACTAGGTTTTGTGTGAGGTTTGGGGCTAACATTAGGGCTATACGTAACGTGAGACCTAGAGTTAGGATTATGGCTAGGTCTATTGTTAGGGTTATGTCTAGATTTTGGGTTAGCATAAAATTTAGAGCTAGGATTTGTGTTATAGAAAGGGACAGTGTTTGGGTTATGGTTATTTACAGAATTAGAACAGGCTTAGGTCTAGAGGAAGAGGTAGTGTTTGGGTTAGGTTAAAGGTTATTGTGAGGGCTAAGGCTAGGTTTTTGTTTTGGTCTAGAGCTAAACTTAAGGGTAGATTTGAATTAGGTTTAGATCTAGGGATAATGGTAGGGTTAGGTTTAGGTATAAGTTTATCAGTAGGGCTAGTGTTAGGGTTTGGTTTAGGGTTACGGTCAGGTTTAGACCTCTGGTTTGTGTTATGGTGAGAATAAGGGTATGGGTTAGGTTTAGGGTTTTGGATAGGTTTAGAGCTAGAATTAGATCTAGGGTTAGGACAATTAATAGGGTTAATATTTGTTCAGCCTAAGAATTAGGAATAGGTCTAGGGTTACCATTAAGGTTAGGGTTTTGCTTAGGGTAAGGGATAGGGTTAGACATAGGTTTAGGGCGAGGGTTTGGGTTATGGTTAGAGTTAAAGCTAGGATTAGGTCTCAGATTAGGGCTAGTTTTTGTGTGAGGTTTAAGGCTAGGGTTAGGGCAATGACAAATATAAGAACTAGGGTTACAATTAGGGTTAGGTTAGGGATAGGTCAGTGTTAGGTTTAGGTTTAAAGTTAGATTGATATTTATAACTAGAGATAGTGTTAGGATATGAGTCAGGTCAGGGTTACTTTTACGGTTAGGGTTAGGACTCGAATTAGGGCTAAGGTTACTGTTAGGGTTTGGTGTAAGTTTAGGGTGCTGTTTAGAGCTAGGGTGAGTGTTAGGTTATGAGTCAGGTTCCGGGTTATTTTTAAGGGTAGGATTATGACTTCAATTAAGGCTAGGGTTAGTTCTAAGTGTAATTCTAGTGTTTGGTTTAAGTTACGGTTTAGTGTTAGGCCTGTTGCTCAGTTTTGTTTTAGTGCTATGGTTAGGGTTAGGGCTAGTTTTATGATTAGCTTTAGTGTTAGGGCTAGGGTTATGGTTTGGGTTAGGATTAAGACTAGGTTTAACACTAGGATTAGGGATATGTTTTTTGTTAGGTTTAGGGCAAGAATTAGGGTTATGGCTCATGTCAGGTCTAGGTTTACAGTTAGGGAGAGTGTAGGGGTTAGGTTTATGGCTAGGTCTACTTTAAGTGATGCGTTTAGGGGAAGGGTCAGGTTTAGAGATAGCCATATTATTAGGGTCATGGTCAGGCTTCGGGTTTGGGTTAGGATAAGGTTTAGGTTTAGGGCTCAAATTAGCATTAATGTTAGAGTTAGGGTTAGGGTAATGGATAGGGTAAGGATTAGGGTAAGGGTAATATGTAGGGTTAGAGCTAGAGTTACGCCAAGTTAAGGTTAGGATTAGGACTAGGGTTAAGGTTAGGATTAGGTTTAGGCCAAGCGTTAGTGTTAGCATTAGGTTATATTTAAGGTTTCAGGATTGAGCTAGGATTTGCACTAGGACAAGGTTTAGGGTTAGAGTCAGGGTTAGGGTTAGGGCTAGGGTTAGCATTAGGATTAGGGTTATGGTTAGGGTAATATATAGAGTTAGAAGTAGGCTTTGGCTTATGGTTATGGCTAGTTTTAGCGTTAGTGATACGGCTAGGTCTAGGTAAGTGTTAGGTTTTCTGTTAGAAAAAGGTTTCGATCTAGGGTTTGTGTTCGGGTAAGAGTCAGTGTTTGGGTTATGGTTAGGTTTATGATTAGGTCCAGCATTAGGACTAGGGTTAGTGCTAGGGGTAGAGTTAGTGTTTGGGTTAGGTTAAGTGTTGTTGTTAGGACTTAGGGCTAGGTTTTTGTTTAGGGCTATGGCTAGAGTTATCACTAGATGAAGGATTAGGTGTAGATCTTGGTCTATTGTTAGGGTTAGGTATAGGTATAGGATTAAAGGTAGCACCAATGTTAGCGGTCAGTTAGGGTTAGGGTCAAGTTTAGACCTATGGTTAGTATTAGGGTCAGAATAAGGGTCAGGGTTAGATTTAGGGTTTTGGATAGGGATAGAGCTATATTGAGAGCTAGTGTTAGGACTAGTAATCGAGTTAGGTTTTGGGTTAGGCTAAGGATGAGGTTAAAACTATGTAGTTTTATGGTTAGAGTTTGGCTTAGGGTAAGGGACAGGGTTAGTCCTAGGGTTAGGGCTAGGCTTAGGGTGAGGGTTAGGGTTAGAGCTAGGGTTAGTGTTAAAGGTAGTGTTAGGGCTCGGATTAGGGCTAGGTTTGGTGTTATCTTTAGGTCTATGGCTAATGTAAGAACTAGGGTTACAATCGGGGTGCTAGTTTTAGGGTTATTGTTACATCTAGGTCTAGTATTAGGTTAGCTTTAGGGTTAGGGTTATGTTTAGGATAATGGATAGTTTAGGGTTAGGAATTGTGTTAGGGTTAGGCTGAGGGTTAGATTTGGGGTTAGGGTTCGGGTTAGGGTATTGGATAGTGTTAGATCTAGGGTTAGGTCTAGGGTTTTTGTTAGGGTTAGGTTTAGGTTTAGTGTAAGGAATTCAGTTAGGATTAGGTTTAAGGTAAGGGTTAAATCTACATTTAGGGTTAGAGATAGGGGTAAAGCTAGTGTTTGGGCTCAGATTAGGGCTAGGTTTTGGGTTTTGATAGGGCTAGTGTTAGTGATATGGCTAATGTAGGAACTACGGTTATGATTGGGGCTAATTTTAGGGTTACAATTAGGACTAAGTCTAGTTTTAGGATTAGGTTTAAGTTTAGGGTGATGTTTTGAGCTACAATTAATGTTAGGTTCATAGTCATGTTCAGGGTTAGTTTTAGGTTAGGGATAGGACTTGAATTAGGGGTAGGTTAGGACTAGATGTAGGGTTAGGATTTGGTTTAAGTTAAGGATTAGGGTTATTGCAATAGCTCGGTTATGTTTTAGGGCTAAGGCTAAGGTTATGGTAAGGGATAGGGTTAGAACTAGAAATAGGGCCAGGCAAGAATTAGATTTAATCTTAAGGCTATGGTTAGGATTAGGGTTAGGGCTAAACTAGGCCTAGGAATAGGTCTAGGATTAGTGTTACACTTATGCCTAATTTTAGGGCTATGTTTAGGGTTAGGTTTAGGGGATGAGATGGGGTTATAGCTAGGTTTAGGGCTAGAGAGATGATTAGAATTAGGTTTAGAGATACGGATAGTATTGGATTAGGATTAAGGCTAGATTTGGTGTTAGGATGAGTGCTACGGCTTTTGTTAGGTTTAGGGCAATTTTTAGGGATAGGGATAATGTGAGGTTTAGGGTTATGGCTAGGGGTAGATATAGGGTTAGTTTCATGGCTACGTCTTTTATAAGGATTAGGTTTAGGGTAAGGATCAAGTTTAGAATTAGGTGTTTTTTAAGATCAGCTTCAGGTTTCGGTTATGGGTTAGGTTAAGTTTTAGGGTAGGGCTCAAATAAGGGTATTGTTAGAGTTAGGATTAGGGTAATGGATAGGTTTAAATTTAGGATTCAGGTTAATTTTAGGATAATGGGTATGGTTAGGGTTAGTTATACGGTTAGGGTTAGGCCTAGGGTTAGCTTTTGTGTTATGGTTATTGTTAGGGCAATGGATAGCATTAGAGCTAGGGTGTGGGCTAGTGTTTTGGTTAGGATTAGGGCTAGAGTTAGGGTTAGGGTTAGGGCTAGGGCGAGGGTTAGTGTTTGGGTTAGGTTTAGGATATAGATTAGGTTTTGAACTAGGTTTAGTGCTAGGGTGAGAGTTAGGTTTAGTGTTATGTCTAGGGTTAGATTTACAGTTAAGGTTAGGGTTAGAGTTAGGGTTAGGTCTAAGGTTACCTTTAGAGTTAGGTTAATGGATAGGATTAGATGTCAAGTTAGGATTAGGGGTAGTTATAGGTTTCTGGTTAGTGTTAGGGTTTGGGCTACGGTTAATTAGAGTATAGTTTAAGATTTGATCTAGGGTTAGGGCTAAGATGAGGGTTAGGTTTAGGTTTAGGTCTAGGATTAGGTTTACAGTTAGAGTTAGAGCTAGGGTTATCATTAGGATTAGGGTTAGGTTTATTGTAATGGATAATTATAGAGATAGTATTAGGGCTAGTATTAACATTATGGTTAGGGCTAGGGTTAGCATTAGGTTTAGCAATAGGGCTAGGTTTATGTTTAGAGTTAGGGTTAGGGTTTTAGCTAGGTTTAGGTCTAAGTGGAGGGTTAGCATTAGCGTGAGGGATACGATTAGTGTTAGGGTTATGCTTAGAGCTAGGTTTAGGCCTAAGATTAGGGCTATATTTTGGTTAGGTTTAGATCTAGGGTTAGGGCTATGGGTATATAAGAACTAGGGTTATGATTAGGGGTATGGCTATGTCTAGTGTTAGGTTTCTGTTTTGGTTATGATCAGTTTTAAAGCTAAGTTGGTGTTAGTGTCAGCGTCTGTATTTGGATTAGAAATAGGGTTAGGGATAGAGCTTAAATTAGGATTGGTTAGGTCTAGATGTAGGGTTAGTGTTGGGATAGGTTAAGGGTTATCATTAGGGCCAGGGCTAGGTTTTTGTTTCGGTCGTGGGTGAGAGATGGCTAGATTTGTGATTAAGTTTATGTCTAGGGCTAGTGTTAGCGTTAGGTTTAGGTATAGGTTTACAGGTAGGGCTAATGTGAGAGTTTGGTTTAGGGTTAGGATCAGGGCTAGGGTTAGTGTTATGGTAATGGTTATAACTAGAATGATGGCTAGGATTAGGACTAGTAATAAAGTTAGGATTTGTGTTAAGCTAAGGATTCGGGTTAGGACTAGGGTTAGCATTAAGTTTAGGGTTTGGCTTAGGATAAGGGATAGGATTTGTAGTAGGGTGAAGGTTAGGGTTAGGGCTAGTATCAGGGTTAGGTTCACGTATAGGTTTATTTCTAGTGCTAGTGTTAGGGTTCGCTTTAAGGTTAGGTCAGGTTTGGACCTATGGTTACTGTTAGGGTCAGAATAAGTGTCAGGTTTGGGTTATGGTTACAGCTAGAATGAGGGCTAAGGTTAGGACTACTGATAGGTTTAGGGTTTGAATTAAATTAAGGATTAAGACTAGTGTTAACATTAGGTTAGGGTTAATTTAGGGTAAGGGATAGGGTTAGAGCTAGGGTTAGGGCTATGTTTAGGGTTAGGGTTAGGGCTAGTGTTAGAGTTAGTGTAAGAATTAAAGCTAATGTTAGCTCTCAGTTTAAAGCTAGGTTTAGGATAGAGTTAGAGCTAGGGTTAAAGTTACAGCCAATGTATGGACTAGGGTTACGATTTGGGCTAGTTATAGGATTAGGGTTAGGACTAGGTCTAGTATTAGGATAAACTACCAGAAAATTGACCCTAGACACAATCCTAAATTTAACAGCATAGCCCTAACCCTAACTCAAACCCTAAACCTAACCATAAACCTAAACATAAACATAGCCCTAATCCTAACCCTAAACCAAAATCTAACCCTAACCCTATCCCTAACCCTATATCTAACCCTATCCATTACCCTAACCCTAAACCTAACCTTAATGATAACCCTAGCCCTAACCCTAACCCTAACACTAACTAGACCATAATCCTATCCCTAGATCTAACTCTAAAACTAAACCTCTCCCTAGCCTTAATTCTAGCTCAAAAACAAACCGTTACACTGAACATAACCCTAAACCTAACCCTGGTTCTAAACCTAATCCTAACCATGACTCAAGACCTATTCCTAACATTAACCATAGTTCTAACCTAAGCTCTACTTTGACACACTACCATAACCATAACTCTTATCCTAATGCTAATGCTAATTCTAATCCTAACCCTAACCCTATTGATAATGCTAACCCTATCAGTTACCCTAAACCTAACCAGAACCCTAAACTAAACCCTATCATTACCCTAACTCTAACCCTAATGCTAATTTGAGCCCTAAACCGAAATCCTAACTTAAACAAAACCTTAACCTTGACTCTAACCTTAAAATTTCCCCTAGCTCTAAACCTGACCCTTACCCTATGCCTAAACCTTACACTAGATGTAGACCTAAACTTAACCCTAAAATTATCTTTAACCATAACCCTAGACCTGATATTAGCCCTATCCCTAATCCTAGCCCTAAAAAAACAACAACAACAACAAAAAAAAAAAACCCACTAGCCATCATCCTAGCCCTTCTCCTAGCCTTAATCATAACCATAACTCTACACCTATCCCTATCCCTATGCTAGCCTTAACCCTAGCTCTAAACCTAGCTATAATGTCATCCCTAATCCTAAACATAAACCTAACCATAACCCTATCACTAGGCCTAAACTGAACACTAACTCTAGCCCTAATCCTGGCCTTAACTTAACCCTTATCCAAATCCTAACCCTAATCCTAGCCCTAAGACAAACTCTAACTCTCACACTAGCCCTATTCCTAGTTGTAACCCTATCCCTTACCGTAACTCTAAACCTAGCCCTGACCTTAGCCCTAACCCTTTCCCTATCTGTAGTCCTAGCCTAACCCTAGATCTAAGCTTAACTCTAAATATAACTGTAACCATAAGCCTAAGCCTAACTACTAACAGTAGACCTAACCCTAATACTCATCATAAAACTAGTGCTAACCCTAACCATGGAACTCAAACAAAACCGAGCAATAGATATAACACTAAACCTTAACTTACAACAAACCCTAAATTACACCTAGAACAAATCCTAGCCCTAATTCGAGTCCTAACCCTAATCTTAAAACTAACCCTGACTCTCGCTTATACCCTAACACTCACCCTAGCTCTAAAACACCACTCTTACCTTAAACCAAACCCTAACACTAGTCCTAGCCCTAATTTGAGTCCTAATCCTAAAACTAACCCTGTCCCTGACTCCTACCTAACAATAACCCTAGCTCAAAATTCATCCTAAACTTAAACCTAACCATAACACTGATCGTAAACACTAACCCTAAATCTAACTAAATTGTAAACCTGATTCTTACATTACTCATTGCCCTAACCCTAGCCCAAATGCTAACACAAATCTAGCCATAATCTGAGCCGTAAACATAGCTTTAACACTAACCCTAATCCTAACCCTACCCCTAACACTAGCTCTAACTCTATCCCTAAACCTAAGCAAAACCCTAATGATAATAATAATAATAATAATAATAATAATAATAATAATAATAATAATGGTAACCCTAGAACTATCCCTAATCCTTAGGATAATCAAAACCCTAAACCTATTAGTAGTCCAAAACCTAGCCCTCATTTGAGCTATAACCTATCCCAAACCCTAACGCTAACCCTGACCCTTATTCTGACCATAACACTAACCCTAGGTGTAAATCTGATTCTAACCCTAGACCAAACCTTAACACTAGCCTTACCAGTAAACTTATACTAAACCTGACTCTACCACAAGTCCTAGACCTAAACCTAATCCTAAATGTAGCCTTAACTCTAGCCCTAGACCTAAACAAAAACCTAATTTTAGCCCTAAAAATAAGCCTTAACCTAATGCAAAGTCTAACCCTACCCCTAGACATAAACCTAGTCCTAATTCTGGCTTTAACCTTAACCCTAACACTAACCTGAACATGGACCCTGCATTTAACAATAAGCTAACTCTAACCTGGCCCTAACTGAAAATCTAAACCTAACACTAGACCTTGGCATAACCCTAACACTCCAAGTAGCCCTAATCATAATCCTAGCTCTTACATTACCATAGCCCTAACCCTACACCTTAACCTAACACAAAACCTAGAGTGAATCCGAGGCCTAAACCTAGCCATAGGTGTAACACTCATCCTAACCCTAGCCCTAATCCTAACCCTAACTATAGCCTTAGTCCTAAATTTACTCAATGCCTATCTCTTGCCGTAAATATAAACTTAGACTTATCCCTAACTCTAACACTAACCCTATCCCTAACACTAAACTTAACCCTATCCCTAAACCTAGCTCTGAACATAAACATTACCCTAACCCTAACCCTAACCCTATTGATAACCCTAGCCATAACCCTAACCGTAACACTAACCCTAAACGGAAAAATAACCCTAGACTTAACACTAAACCTAACACTTTCCATAGCCCTAACTCTAGCTCAAACCCTATCCTGTAGTAGAAACCTAAACCTACCCATGCCTTAACCTTAACCCTAAAACAAAATCTAACCTAAACCTAAACCTAAACTTACATATAACATATCCATTACCCTAACCCTTATCCTAACCCTAATGATAAACGTAGAGCTAACCCTAACCCTAAACCTAAACCTACCGTAATCTTATCCCTAGACCTAATGCTGAACCTAACCCAAAACTTAGCCTTTGCTCTAACTCTATCTCAAACCCTAATCCTTATTGTAAACAAACCCTAGCCCAAACCCTAAACCTAATCCTAGCCCTAATCCTAACCACAACCATAGCCCAAACCCTAGTTCTAACTCTATGCATTACCCTAATCATAACCCTAAACCTTATGCTAACCCTGGCTCTAATAACCTTAAATCTACCTTTATCCCTAGCTCTGATTCTAACCTGAACCCTCAACCTAGCCCTAACACTTACTAAATCCATGAGCCTTACCCTTAACCTAACGGTAGGAAAACACTAAGCCTAATAATAACCCTAACCCTAGCCCTAACCCTAATATTAACCATAACCCTTGACCTAAACCTAAACCTAACTCTAGCCTTAGCACTAACCCTAGCTTAAACCCTAACCCATATCCTAATCTTAACCCTAATCCAAAACCTAGCCTTAACCATAAACCTAACCCTAACTCTAGCCCTAATCCTAAACATAATCCTAGCCCTAACCATAGCTCTAAATCGATCAATTACCCAAACAATAACCATAAACCTAATGCTAACCCTAGGCCTAACCCTAACCCTGTCCATTAACCTAAAACTAACATGAACCCTAAACCTAACCTGAAGACAAAACATAACCCTATCCCTTACACTAACCCTAACTCTAACCCTAATGCTAATTTGAATGCTAACCCTAAACCTCAACCTAATCCAAACCCAAAACCTGACCTGACCATTATAATACCCCTAGATCTAAACCTGAATCTTACCCTAAACCTAACTCTGAATATAGACCCAGCCATAAACCTTACCCTAAACCTATCCCTAACTGTAACCGTAGACCTGATATTATCCCTAGCCCTAATTCTTGCCATAAACCTAACACAAATGCTAGCCCTCATTCTAGCCCTAAACCTAGTCTTGATCCTAACCCGAACCCTAACTCTAGCCCTATCCCTAATTTTATCCTTCACCCTATATCTGAACCTAGATATAACCTCAACCCTTCCCCTAAATCTAACCCTAATTCTAACCCTAGATTAAATCCTTACACTAATCCTAGACCTGATCCTAGCTCTAATTTAGCCCTAACCCTAATCCTAACACTAGCACTAATACTAACTCTAACTATCACCCTAGCCATATTCCTAGTTCTAACCCTATCCCTTAGCATAACCCCAACACTTGCTCTACCCTTAGCCCTAAACCTAACCCTAACATTAACCCTAGATCTAACCATAACTCTATAACTAACCCCAACTGTAAACCTAAACCTCACATTAAATCTAGCCCTAAAACTAACTCTAATCCTAAAACTAGCTCTAACCTAGTCCTAGCCTTAAAAAAATCGAGCTATGGCCCTAACTCTAACACTTAACTTAAACCAAAACCTAACCTTGACCCTAATTCTGACCCTAACACTAACTATAACTCTCAGATAACCCTAAAATTATACCTAACACTAAAACTACTCTTACCGCTACCCTAACCCTAAAAGTAGCCCTAATCAAAACCCTAGTTCTTACGTTAGTTGTAGCCCTAATCCTAGACCTAACCTAACCCAAAACCTAGCACTAATCTGAGACCTACACCTGTTTTAATCCTAACCCTAACCAGAGCCCTAACCATTACCATAAACCTAAACCTAACACTAAAACTTGCCCTAACCCTAAACTTAACCCTAGCCTTAATCCTAATCATAATCCTAGCCCTAACCCTATCCATACCCTAACCATAACCCTAACCCTAATGCTAATTCTAGGATAACCCTAATCCTATCTCAAACCCTAACTTTGTCCATTACCCTAAACCTAACCTTAAATTAAACCTAACCATAAACATTACCCTAACCTTAATAATAACCCTAATGCTAATGAAAGCCCTGATCCTAAACCTTAACCTTTCTCAAACCTTAATCATGACAGTGACCCTAATAATAACCCTGTCTCTATACCTGACCCTAACCCTCAACCTAAACCTTACACTAGCACTAGACATACACCGAGCCCTAAAACTAAACTTAACCATAAACCTAGACCTGACATTAGCCATAGCACTAATTCTAACCCTAACCCTAACACAAAACCGAACCTTAATCCTAGCCCTAAACCAGGACCTAATCCTAGCCCTAAACCTAGCCTTCAGACTAACTCTAACCCTAACCCTAGCCCTAACCCTATATTGTACCTTGCCCTACACCTAGCTATAACATCATACCTTACACTAATCCTAACCCTATCCCTAACCCTAAACGGAGGCCTAGCCCTAACACTAACCCTAGCTCTAATCCTTGCACAAATTTAGTCCTAAACCTAACCCTAACTGTAAACCTAACCCTACCTCTCACCCTAGCATTAACCCTAGTTCTAAATCTATCCCTCACCATAACACAAACCCTGAATCTAAACGTAACGCAACCCCATTCCTACTTTCGCCCTAGCCCTATACCTAGACCTAACTCTAACCTCAATCATACCCTAATTCTTAGTCTAAACCTCACCCTAACACTAGCGCTAACCCTAATGCTAATTGGAAAACTAGCCCTAACCCTAGACCTAGCACTCAAACAAAACCGTGTCATAGGTTAAATTTAGGCCTAGGGTTATGGTTAAGGTAATGGATACGGTTAGAGATAGGATTAGGGCTAGGGTTATGATTTTGATTAGGGCTAGGTTTAGGATTAGGTTTAGGGCTAAAACTCGGGTTAGGGCTTGGTTTTGGACTAGGTTTGGGGTTAACAGTGCTAGGGTTAGGGGTAAGGCTAATGTAAGTACCAGGTTACAATTAGGGTTAAATTTAGGGTTAGGGTTAGAGGTAGGTCTAGTTTAGGTTTAGGGTTAGGGTGATGTTTAGACTAGGGTTAGTATTGTAGTCAGAGTCAGGGAAGTGTTAATTCTAGTTTTCAGCTTAAAACTAGAATTAGCGCTTAGTTTAGGGTTAGGGTTAAGAGTTCGCTTAGGTTAAGGGTTAGGGTTAGGGCTATGGCTTGGTTTTATTTTAGGGCTAGTGTTAGATTTAGAGTTAGGGTTAGGCTTAGGATTAGGTTTTGATTTAGAGTTAAAATTAGATCTAGGTTAGGGCTAGAGCTAATGATAGGGCTAGGGTTAGGGCTTGGATTAGGGTTCCGGTAAGGAATAGGGTTCGAACCAGGGATTGGGCTATGGTGGGAGTTAGATTTAGTCTTAGGGCTAGGGTTAGGGCTAGGGTTAGGAATAGGACTAAATTAGGGCTAAGATTATGGCTAGGGTTAATTTTGGGGTTAGGCCTAAAGTTAGGTTTAGGGTTAGGATTAATGCTTGGTTTAGGGCTAGGATAAGGGCTGGGGTTTGTGTTAGGTTTAGGACTAGGATTAGAGCTATGGCTAATGTCAGGTCTAAGGTTAGGGTTGGGGATAGTTTTAGGATCTGGGTTATGGCTAGGTCTAGTGTAAGTGTTAGGTTTAATGTAAATTCAGCTTTAGAGCTAGGAGACTTATTAGGGTCATGGTCATTGTTAGAGTTTGCTTGAGGTTAGGGTTTATGGTTACGGCTTGAGTTAGCACTAGGGTGTGGTTTAGGTACTGATAGGGTTTTGTATAGTGTTTACATTAGGTTTAGGGTAATTGATAGGGTTAGGGTTAGTGATAGGCTTAAGTTTAGGCCTAGGGTTCACATTAGGGTAAGGGTTATGGTTACTATAATGCATGGAATTAGAGATAAGTTTAGGGCTAGGTTTCTAGTTATGAATAGGTCTTGAATTAGCGTTAGGGATAGGGTTAAAACTAGGGTTAGGCTTAGGTTTATGTTTAGCAAAAGGATTAGGTTTTGAGCTAGGGTTAGGTTTAGGGTGAGGGTTAGGTTTAGGGTTACTTCTAGGGATAAGATTATAGTACTCATAGGGTTAGGGTTAGGATTAGGGCTAGTGATATCATTAGGGATAGGGTTAGGTTTAGGGTAATTTATACATTTAGATGTAGATTTAGGGCTTTGTTTAATGTTAAATTGAGGTTTAGGCTTAGAGTTACGGCTATGGTTATGTTTAGGTTTATAGTAAGGGTTAGGGTTTGAGCTAGGGTTAGGTCTATGGCAAGTGTGAGATTTAAGGTTAGATCTAGGGTTAGTTTTCCAGTTAGATTTAGGTTTAGCATTAAGCCTAGAATTATCAATAAGTTTAGGTTTAGGTTTAGTGTAATCAGTTGGTTTAGAGCTAGGTTTAAGGCTAGGGTTAAGGTTAGGATTAGGGCTAGTGTTAGGGTTAGATTGAGGGATAGGTGTAGGTTTATATTTAGAATAATGTTTATCCTTTGAGCTAGGATTAGGATTAACACGAGAGTTAGGTTAGGGTTAGAACTAGGGTTTGGGTTAGGGTTATGCTTAAGGCTTGATTTAGGCTTAGGATTAGCTGTAGGTTTTGTGTTAGGTTTAGGGCTAGGGTTAGGGCTATGGGTAATGTAAGAGCTAGGGATATGTTGAGGGCTAGTTGTAGGATTAAGGTTATGGCTAGGTCTAGTGTTATGTTTAGATTTTTGGTAGGGTCAGATTTAGAGACAGGTTTAGTCTAAAGGTAGAGTAGGTGTTTGGGTTAGAGTTAGTGTTAGGGTTACAGCCAGAATTAGGACATTGTTAAGTCTAGGGTTAAATTAGTGTTATTGTTAGGGCTAGGGCTAGGTTTATGTTTAGGTGTAGGGGAAGAGTTCAGGCTAGATTTAGGATTTGCTTTAGGTCTAGGGCTAGTGTTAGTGTTTGGTCTAGGGTTAGGGTCAGCTTTAGACCTAGGGTTAGGGTCAGAATAAGTGTCAGGGTTAGCGTTAGAGTTTGGTATATGGTTATAGCTAGAATGGGGTTAGAGTTATGGTTAGAGCTAGGGTTAAGGTAAGGGATAGGCCTAGTATTATGGTTAAGGCTATTGTTTGGGCTTGGATTAGGTGTAAAACTTGTGTTAGGGTTAGGGCTATGGTTAGGACAATGACTAATGTATGAACTAGGGTTATGATTAAGGCTAGTTTCAGGGTTAGGTTAAGGCTAGATATAGTGTTAAGGTTAATTTAAGGTTAGGGTGGTGTTTTGAGCTAGGATTAGTGTTAGGGTCAGTGTCAGTGTCAGGGTTAGTTTTAGAGTTAGTTTTAGGGTTAGTTGTAGGGTTAGGGTTTGATTTAAGTGAAGGGTTAAGATTAGGGCTATGGCTTGGTTTTGGTTTATGGCTAGGGCTAGGGATAGGGCATATTTTAGGATTAGCATTATGGTTAGGGGTAGTCTTAGGGTTTGGTTTAGGCTTATTTTAAAGTTAAATTTAGATTTAGGTTTAGATTTAGACTTAGGCTTAGATATAGAATTAGGAATAAGGCTAAGGATAGAACTAGGGCTAGGGCTATGGAAAGAGTTTGAGTTAGTCTTATGGCTAGGTTTAGGGTTAGGTTAGGATTAAATAAAGGCTAGGATTAATACTAGGCTTTGTGTTAGGCCTAGGTTTAGGGAGAGGGTTAGGGTTAGATTTAGGTTTATGGTTAGTTTTGGGGTATAGGATGAGGTTATATGTAGGTTTACGGCTAGGATGAGGAATAGAACTAGGGTTAGGGCTCAGTTTATGGTTCAGGCTAGGATTAAGCCTAGGTTTAGTGCTAGGATTATGACTAAACCTAATTACAGGTCTAGTGTTATGGTTAAAAATAGTTTTAGGTTTTGGTTTATGGCTACGTCTAGTGTAAGGTTTAGATTTAGAATTAGGTTCAGGGTTAGGTTAGCCATAACCCTTGCCATATCCTTAGTTCTAGCCTTCACCCTAGACCTAACCCTACTTCCAAATTTAACCCTAACACCTAGCCTAAGCCTAACACTAACACTAGCCCTAACCCTAATCATAGGACTGAAACAAAAAATAGTGTTAGCCCTAACTCTAAACCTTAACTTAAACCAAACTCTAACACTACTATTAGATCTAACCCTAGCCCTATATCGAGTCCTAACCCAAACCCTAAAACCATCCGTGATGCTGACTCATATCCAAATACTCACCCTAGCTCTAAACACCACCCTCACCTTAAACTGAACCCTAACAGAAACCCTAGCCCAAATTCGAGTTTTAACCCTAACCCTAAAACTAAGCCTGACCTTGATTCCTATTCTAACATGAAACCTAGCTAAAAATATCACACTAACCTTAAACCTAACCCTAACACTAAAACTAACCCATACCCTAACACTAAAACTAACCCTAAAGGTAACCCTAGTTCTTACATGAGCCACTGCCTTAACCCTAGCCCTAACACAAAACCTATGCCTAATCCGAGTCCTTAACCTAGTTTTAACCCTAACTCTAACCATAAACTAGCTCTAACCAATCCCTTACTTAAGCAACACCTTAAACCTAAGGGTAACCCTAGACCTATCCCTAATCCTTAGGCTAACCAAAACACTAACCTTATTAATAGCCCTTACCCTTGCCCTCATTCTAGATCTAACCCTATCCAAAACCCTAACACTAACCCTGACCCATTTACTGACCTCACCATTAATCTTAGGTCTAACCCTAACCATAACCCTAAACCCAAACCTACTGTAATCCTATCCCTAGACCTAATCCTGAACCTAACACTGAGCCTAGCACTAACCCATAGCTCAGAACCTAACCCTTACACTAAACCATAACCTTAACCTAACACTAGTTCTAACCCTCACCCTAACCCCTAAATCAAGACCTAATTCTAACCATAACACTTGGCCTAAACTTAAGTCTAACTGTATCATTAACCCTGAACAAAATCCTTACCCTAAATGTTAACAAGGCATAACCAAAACATATCACTATTGCCAAACTTATCAATTACCCTAAACTTACCCTGAACCCTAGACCTAATGCAATCATTACCCTAACCCTAACTCTAATGATAATTTGAGCCCTAACCCTAAACACAACTCAAACCTAACCTAACCACTGACACTGACCCTAATAAATCTCCTAGCTCTAAACCTCACTCTTACCCTATACCTAACCCTTATACTAGACTTAGCCATAAAACTAACCCCAAAACTATCCTAAGCATAAACCTAGGCCTTATATTAGCCCTAGTCATGATACTAGCCCTAACCCTAACACAAACCCTAGCCCTTATCCTAGCCCTAAACATAGCCATAATTATAATCCTAACCATAACCCTAGGCCTAACTCTAACACTACCCCTAGCCCTAATCTTAGATCTAATTTAGCCCTATCCCTAAACTTAACCCTAACCCTACCCCAAAGACTAACTCTAACTATCACCCTTAGTCCTAACACTAGTTCTAACCCTATACTTTACTGGAACCATAATCCTAGCCCAAACAATAGGTCTAACACTAGCCCTATTCATAGCCCTAGCAGCAACAATAGATCTAACCCTATCTCTAAATCTAAACATAAACCTAGCTTAAACCTAAACCTAACACTAGCCCTAACTCTAAGGCTAATCCTAAAACAAGCTCTAACCCTAGCCCTAAAACAAAACCAAGCCATAGACCTAACCCTAACCCTTAATAAAAACCTAAAGCCCTATCCCTAACTTAGCCATAACTCTATCCATAATTCGAGTTCTAAGCCAAACCCTAAAACAACCCCTGACCCTGACTATGACCTTAACACTAACCCTACCTCTAAACCATCACCCTTACCCTATGCCCTAAACATAACAATAGACCTAGACCTAACCCTAACCCTAAAATTAGCCCTAATTACAACCCAGGTATTTTACATTAGCCATTACCCTAAACCTAGCCTTAAATTAACCCAAAACCTAGCCTTATTCCGAGCACTATCCCTAGATTTATTCCTAACCCTGGCCCTATCACTAATTGTAACTATAACCCCTAGTTTGTTACCCTAGATTAACCCCATAACCCTATAACCCTATGTATAAATGTACACCAATACCCTAGCTGTACCCCATCTCTATCCCTATGAATTACCCTAACCATAACACTATCCCTAATGCTAAACCTGGGCCTAAAAATCACTGTTCACTAATCCTAACCCTATCCATTATGCTAAACCTAACTGAAACCTAAATCTAACACTAATGTTACCCTATTCCTAACTTTAATGCTAATTCAAGCCCTAACATTAAACCTTAACCTATCCAAAACCACTAATTATGACCCTGACCCTAAGAGTACCCTTAGGTCTTAACCTGAACCTAACCCTGAACTAACTCTAATCCTAAACCTTACACTAGACTTAGCCATAAACCTAAAGCTAAAACTATTTTAACCATACACTAGACATGAAATTAGCTCTAGTCATAATCTTAGCACCTAAACATAGGCTTAATCCTAGCCTGAACAATAACCTGAGCCCTAACCCTAGTTCTATTCCTCATCCTAGCCGTTACCCTACATCTCACCCTCATCCTATACCCCAAAAGTAATCATAACCCTAAATCTAACCCTAACCCTCACCCTAAACCTAGGCCTAACACAAAGCCTAGTATTAATCCTAGCCTTTATTTAACTACATAACCTAAACCCTAGCCTTAAGACTAACTCAAACCTCTTGCCATAGCCCTAGCCCTAGTTCTATCCTTAGCCTTATTCTAATTCTATATCTAAGCCCTAAGTCTAAATCTAAACCTAAATCTAAAATTTAACTTTAAAATAAGCCTAAACTAAACCCTAACACTACCCCTAACTATAATGCTAATCCTAAATGTGCCCTATCCCTAGCCCTAGCCATAAACCAAAACCAAGCCATAGCCCTAATCTTAACCCTTCACTTAAATCAAACCCTAACCCTACAACTAACCCTAAAACTGACTCTAAATCTAACCCCTGACCCTGAAAATGACCCTAACACTAATCCTAGCTCAAACACCACCCTAACCTAAAATTAACCTTAACACTATATCTAGCCTTAACCTAACCCTGAAACTAGCCTTAATCATAACCCTAGTTCATACATTAGTCATTGTCCTAACCGTAGCCCTAACCCCTAACACAAAGTTCTACACCTAATACAAGCCCAAACATTAGCTTTAACTATAATATTAGGCTTAACCTAACCTTAACCCTAGCTCTAACCATAACTCTAACCCTATTCCTTACACTAAGCCAAGACTAACCCAAATGCTAAGCCTAAATCATTCTAATCCATAGCTAACAT